>NW_005055100.1:0-20568 GCF_000277835.1 Geospiza fortis
TAATTAAATGTTGCCCAAAAAGTAAAATGCAATATATGTGATTCATCTCATGTTAAAATCAGCCTGGCCTTTCTTATTTAACTAACTGTAACTCACAGAAAAAAGAATTTACCTCTGCATCTATTAGCACAGCTGAAGAAGAGGCTGATGTGGAGAAAGCTTTTAGCTAAACCCAGAAAGTTTGGAAGAAAAGCTAATGGTAAAAGTTAATGCAGTATTGTCTTTCTTTTATTACTATGCTATTAAGAAGTCCTTTCCAGGTACTACTGAAACAGCAATCCAAACCACAGAAAGAGAGTGAATTCATGTCATCAGCATCAAAGGACTTGTGAAGGAACCTGAAGAATGGACTATCGCATTTAAACCGGGCGATGCTGAATTGACTTTCAAATGGGGACTGAGTGGTAATGGTTTGGGAAAACTCAAATGATTCAAGAAATACATAAAGAATAACACCTAATTAAGAAATAAGGCAAAGGTTACATCATTGGTTTCAAGCACTGCCTGAATAAAACATCTCCTTAGTGAGGAATACTTCAGACAAAAGGATCAGAACTGTTTGGGTCAGAGTTCTTATATTCTGACCTTAGCCTGTGAATTGTACAGGGGGAGAAGGGGAATTACCATCTCCATCAGTACCATACTGTAAACTTTATTTGATTCATCCCGATAGTGAACATGCTATCTGGGTTATAAGTAAATGTTTGAATTGTGGGAATAATTAGTATTGTAGTTCACAAAATTTATGCTCTTGTTGTAAGAAGTGTTAAAGTAATAATTTTGTTTTGTGGATGGGAATTATTAGTGCCTCTTGAATGGGAAATACCTGAGGAACATAGGAAACCACAGTTAAGGAGTAGCAAAAAGATTTGCCTGGAAATTAGCTAAGAGAAAGTGACAAGGAAATATAGGGCAAGACCTGATTGCCCTCTGTATTTCGCCACCAAGAAGATCAAATACACCTGCTGTGGATTGCAACTCCACAGGCATGGGAGGTGAGATTATAAGCCATACTGGACCTCTATTATTCCAGTTTCTGTCACTTATTTGTTGTGTTTTCCCTTTTGGGATACCAGCAAGATCATGTCACAAATGCTACAGAAAGCATCACATGGAAAGAAACCAAAGTTCCTCTTTTATTACACACACCCATGTCAACAGTCACTGTTATAACTCATCCAAATTAAGAACCTGTAGGCAAAGCAGAGAAAATTATTAGATTACAAGAAACTTAGGAAAAAGTGGTAATAGATGGGGAATTGAATGTCCAAAAGGAGAGAGATGGATTGTTTTTGCATTTAATCTTAGAGTTCAGAATTCGGTAAAAAAACAACTAGTAAACAAAAAGGTAAAACCAGCACAGCAATCTAACTCTGTATTGACCCCAAATTATATGTTGAATCATATTACAAGACTCCAAGCAGTTATAGAAATGATAATAAATAAAGCTGCTCAGGCATTAGAGTTAATATCAAGTCAGCAAAGCCAAACAACAAAAACTGTAGTGTCTCAGAATAGGTTGGCTTGGGACTCTTTATTGGCTAAAGAAGGGGGTGTTTGTGGAAAGTTTAATATATCAGATTGTGGAAAACTGATGACCACAGAAATGTCATTCTAGAAAAAAAGAAAAAAAAAACAAAGAAAAAAAAATATATAATAACCCATGTACCAGTCCAAAAATTAGAAAACAATGTTAAAACCTAGCTGGTGGGGTAAAGTAATAGAAGAAATTAGTATTTTTCCTTTTATGTGTTACAACTCTTTTGATATTTCTTCCTGGTGTAATCTCCTGTTTTATTTTGCCAGCACAGACCAGATGATGCACGTAGACAAGAAATATTGCTCAAGCCAAATGATTTACAAAGAATAAGAGGGGGGATTGTGAAAAATGCGTATTTTATGATTGGCTTTTTGCAAATATTAAAATTAATATTATATGTGTTATGTTAGAAAGTTTTGCTGTATTAATTTTCTTAAGTAGTGTGTTAAATATAGTTTTAGGTTATAACATAATGTTAAAATAGAAACTATGCTATGTAAGGCTTGAAGACGCCATTAGGATTAAGAGGAAGAAGTTGACACTGACCAGACAAAATCCTTTGTTTGGATGGGATTTATGTATCATGTATGAGGTGTATCAATATGCAACAGGTTATTGTTTTTAAGGGCTAATCCTCTGTTAATGGGTGTCCTTTTTCAGGCTTATTTTGCCCAGAAAGAGGTACCTGGACTGTCCCTAACTCTTTGTTTTTATTGTCTCATATTGTCCTAAATCCTAATCGTCCAAATTTTTATTACTTTAATTATATTACTATTTTTATAACCATTTTATTACTATTAAACTTTTAAAATTTTAAAAACAAGTGATTGGTGTTTTTCGCAATACCCTTTTAAAGTTTTGAGCCTACTTTGCCTTTCTCCTAATCCTATCTTCCTATCTCACAACAAAAAGTAAATACACTGGTAATTAACCGACACCAAACTCACCACACCCGGGTGTGGGAACAGTCATTATATTGCCTTTGTCTGGCGACCACTCCAGGCCCTGTCTTTGGGAATCATTTTCATTTGTTCCCAGTGGTGAATGCCCTTTTTAGGCATAGGACAACTTCTTTTTTGTATACTTTTTTCTATTAATATTGCTATTATTGCTATTTTAGTAAACTGTTATTTCAACTCATAACCTCCACTATCGGAAGGGGTAGGGGGGCCTTATTTGGAGTTTAGTTCCCTGCTGGTTGTTAAAACCAGCACAACAGGAAATACACAGGAGGTAAAAGGAGGGACAGGACACTTGGAATGAATATAAAGAGGCTGTCAAAGTAGAAATGAGACAAGGAAAGCTAAGGCCCATATGGAATTAAATCTGGCCAAGGATGTCAAGGACAGCAAGAAAAGCTTCTTCAAATAAATCAACAACAAAAGGAAAACTAAGGAAAATGTGAGTCCATTACTAAATGGAGGGGGGACGCTGGAGACAGAGGATGCAGAGAAGGCATTTACTGCACATCGCCTTTGCATCGGTCTTCCCTAACAAGACCAGCCCTTGGGGATCTCTGACCCAGGAGACCGGGTGTTAAGATCTGATTATTAAATTATTAGAGAGTGTTATAGATGAGTAAGGTAATAATTGGCTCTCACGATTAAGAGATAGATATTATATGGATGTTAAAATGTATAGTACTGTTATGGTAATATGTCCTCCCATAGTCCTCTTTCCCCTCCCCCTTGTAATAGCCTTAGTAGTCAAAACATTCGGAGAAGGCCAGCTTGTTACCAGGATGCACGGCGTAACAACACCTGACCTCCAATCAAGATGTAAGAAAGTAATCTCCACCAATGAACGGCAGAGAAGGAATTGACTGACAAAACTTGAGGAGGGGCTAAGGGTATAAAAGGCAGAGCATCTATTTTGTAGATGAGCACGTAGCTGATAGTCATGGGGGCTCCCAGCACTGTAATTTTTCCTTATTTAGTCCTTTTGTTGTATTTTTTTGTTAAGGTTTAATAAACCTTTAAAATTTTAAAAGTGAGCAGTCGTTTCTCAGAGAGAGATTAATTAAGGTGCAAATGAGACCATATGTCAACATCACTAGCATGGGTTTTTATTTAACAGTAAATGTGAGGTAGAGAGAGAGAAGGAAAGGAAAGGAAAGGAAAGGAAAGGAAAGGAAAGGAAAGGAAAGGAAAGGAAAGGAAAGGAAAGGAAAGGAAAGGAAAGGAAAGGAAAGGAAAGGAAAGGAAAGGAACGGAAAGGAAAAAAGAAAAGAAATCACCACTCCATGGATTCTGATAATGTCCCATTAGTCCTCTTCTTCTAATCTTCTTGGTGGTTGCAGTCTTGTCAAAGTGGTGGTTGCAGACTGTATCCATCAAGTAGTGGGGAGAAACAGACCACAAAATACCAGGTCCATGGGGTTTGTGTTATCCTGAGGCTAGGTGGAAACACCCCCTGTACCTCCCCTGAATGATGTAATACTGGACGGCAGGACATTTCATGAGTCTTTGACATGTTCTAAGATGTCGCAGCTGTCAGTGTAGTTGAATCAATCATAGCCCATCACCCGAGATTAATACCTTCATCCTATGTGTGAATGTCCCAGTAATTTGGAAGGGAATTTTCACAGTGGAGTCATTATGTAAGGGAGGACATTGGCATGATAAGGACTATCCCACCTGGAAAGATTTGCCTCTTATCAGCCTCTTCCCTTATGTGGAAACCCAGTTTGTAGCCTCAGGTGTGCATGCCCTTCTACACCTGGGAGGCCACTCTGCATCACTAGCAAGGTGCCCAGCTGATAGTTTGAGCCATTAGCACCTGTAATCTGGTCTCTTAGAATACCCGGGCAGTTAATGCAAGTAGTTGAACTTTGAGTCATTAATTGCTATCAGTCTAGTCTCTCAGAGCAGCAAAAAAAATGGTGGAAGTGATTTGTGGAAAAAAAAAAACCTCCACAACTTGTAAAAGTTGTAAAGCCAGTATGATTTATTCCAGTGCTGGGCGCATGCAGGATATCTCCCCAAAGGACATGCACGCCCCCTGGAGAATTCCCGAGTCTATTTTATCCCCTAACCTGTAGCATATGCATAAAGTTTCATGATAGGTTCATGCATATTACTTTCCTAGTCCCATTTCATATTAAAACTGTCTTATCAGTTTTTATGAGCCTGCGCAGTTCTCCAGTCACATCACTGTAACATTGTGCCTTGCAAACCAGATTCAGTTTTTCCACCTGCTTCAGTCCCAAGGTTGGTGAGGCCCCTCCTTATCTCTCTTCAGCTTGGAAGCTTGCATTCCTTTCTAAGTTGCCTTGGATCTCCTCTGTTCTCTCTGCAGGCCTTTTTCAAGGCCTTTTGGGAGCACAGCAAGTTAATAGACTAAACAAGTTTAAACAGCATACCTCATCCATGTGAGCAGGCTATAGACTAAACAAGCTAAAACAGCACTCTTCAGCTAAATCCAAAATTGGTTTCTACCCCAAGTTAAATTTCTAACCCCCTGTCTCAGAAGGAAGACAATTCCATGGTCAAGGAGGAGTGGGTTGGAGAATACCTAGGTAAACTTGACACACACAAGTCCATGGGTCCTGACAGGGTACATCCATGAGTGCTGAGAGAGATGGCAGACACCATAGTGAGGCCCCCAACAATCATCTTTGAAAGGTCATAGTGATCAGGAGAGGTGCCCGAGGACTGGAAGAAAGGAAATGTCACCCTGGTCTCCAAAAAGGGCAAGAAGGAGGTCCCAGGGAACTACCAGCCAGTCAGCCTTACCTCAATCTCCAGAAAAGTGATGGAGCATCTCATTCCGGAGGTCATCTCTAAGCACATGGACGATAAGACAGTGGTCAGGAGTGGTCAGCATGGATTCACTATAGGTAAATTATGCTTGACCAACCTGATTTCCTTCTACAATGAGACAGCTACCTGGATGGATGAAGGGAGAGCAGTGGATTTTGTCTAGCTCAACTTCAGCCAAGGCTTTTGACACCGTGTCTCCAACTTCCTCATGGGCAAACTCAGGACTTGTGGGCTGGATGAGTTGACAGTGAGGTGGATTCTGAAGTCGCTGAATGGCACATCTCAAGGGTCATAATCAGTGGCACAGGGTCTAGTTGGAGGCCTGCTGCTAGTGGTGTCCCTCAAGGTTCAATACCGGGCCCAGTATTGTTTAATTTATTCATCAATTACTTGGATGAAGGAACAGATGCCTCCTCAGCAAGTTCACCGATCACACAAAACTGGGAGGAGTGGCCGTTACCCCAAAGTGCTGTGCAGCCCTTCAGAAGGACCTTGACAGCTTGTAGAGATGGGCAAAGAGGAACTGTCTGAAATTCAACACAGGCAAATGCAGGGTCCTGCACCTGGAGAAGAACAACCCCATGCATCAGTACAGGCTGGAAAGCAGTGGTGCAAAGAAGGACCTGGGGGTCCTGGTGGACAAGAAGCTGTCCTGTAGCAGCGTAGTAAAAATGGATGGTGTTTTGCTGCTATTTCCCAAAAGTGTCCTCTGAGAAAGCTGCTCAGGCGAGTACAGTCACTCAATCCACACTCATACCACAGATAAGTCAGCGAAGAAAGATGGAAAGGGTCTCTGTATAGAGTTCCAGTGAGGTTTATTGTAGAGTCACGCTGAAGGATTCCAGGGACAAAGACAAGCAAACAGTGCAGTGTCCTAGGTTAAGTATGGGGTCAGGGACCAATGGTCTGCAGGCACAGGGGCAGTACTAGGGCAGGGCAAAGGGCAATGACCTATAGGGAAAGGGGCAGATTAACATAGTGCTGCAGAGCACCACAGGAGAAGCCCCTTTTGTCTCATCCTAAGCATTGGGGCATCCTCTAAACCTGTGGCCGATTTTTCCAAGGCATCACCCTAGAAGCTCCCCTTATAGGCTCAAAGGCCTCCACACTGTCCATGAGCCAACAGTGTATCCTTGTGTCCAAGAAGGCCAATGGTACCCTGGGGTGCATTAGGAAGAGCATTGCCAGCAGGTCGAGGTATGTGATCCTGACCATCTACTCAGCCCTGGTGAGGCTGCATCTGGAGTGCTGTGTTGTCCTGGGGTGACTTTATGATGCTGGTATCCTCATCATTTGTCTTTTTGCTCAGAAATTGATCCTGTAGCTTTAAGCTAGGCCCAGAGAGAGAAAGAATGGGGGGAATTGTGGAATTTTTTCATGGTTTGTATTCAAAACATAGAGATAAGGAGTGCAGTGGTCTCCAAGTTCTCGGCTTTTGCAGAAAGAGAGAAACAGGGTTTTTTTCTGAGTTTTTATTTGCTTTCTTTTTTTTCTTCCTGGTTTTCCTCATTAGGTACAGCAAGAAAGGTTTTCCCAGGACTGTGTCTTTTTTTCTGGAACTGTTCAGCTTCTCTCCAGTCCAGAACACCCAGACAATTGCCCAGGGACCCCCCTCAAGCTGCTCTGCGGCCTGGATGCCGGGTTCCAGTGCCAGAAGGACTGAGAGAGACTGAGCGAGTTGAGACACACCCAAGAAAAGACTTTCTGAACTACAGAAGGACTTTCTGAATTTGCCATCTCTTCAGAACAGCGAGACGTTTTATTGTTTAATATTATTCATTATTTTCATGCTTGTGAGTACTTCACTTGTTAAATAAACCATTTTTCCCACTTTTCTCCAAGGAGATTTTTCTCCCAAAGTGGTTGGGGGAGGAGCTGCTGGAATTTGCTTTTACGGTGGGGTTGTTCGTTGGAGATACACAAACGACACAACTCTCAAAGGTCCTTGTGACAATCAGCCTCAAGTTTATTCTCACAGCTCCTTTTATAGGAGCTTCAAATTTCCCTTGCTTACACATGTGATTGGTTGAGGTCTTAGCACCATCGAGCTCTCTGGCCAATGATACATCTGCATTTAGGGCTGAATGACTGGCTGAGAGTCCCTGTGTAGATTTGAATCCAACCTATCCTTGTTCACCCAGGGACTTGTTCACTTCTAGGCTGGTTGAGTTTGGGGGGAAGCTTCAGATCAGCTGCAATGTGACAATTTGCTTTCTAGAGGATACCCCCTCATGAAGTTTCCTCCCAAATCTGTCCCAGACAAGGACATGTGTCTGGGCTCCTCAGTACAAGAGAGACATGGAGTTCCTGGAGCAAGTCCAGCAGAAGGCTACAAAGATGACTAGGGGACTGGAGCATGTCTCTTATGAGGAAAGGTTGAGGGAGCTGGGCCTGTTTAGCCTGGAGAAGGGATGACAGAGAGGATTTTATCAATGTCTATAAGTATCTGAAGGGAGGGTGTCAGAGGATGGTTTAGGCTCTTAGTGGTGCAAAGCAATAGGATGAGAGGCAACAGGTAGAAACTGATGCACACGAAGTTCCACCTGTACATGAGAAAGAACTTTTTTACTGTGCACTGGAACAGGCTGTGGAGTCTCCCTCACTGAAGATATTCAGGAACTGCAATCCTGCACAATGTGTTCTAGGATAATCCTGCTTGAACAGGGAGGTTGGAGCAGATGACACCACTGTGGTCCCTTCCAACCTCACCCATTCTGTGATTCCATGATTGATTCTGGGATTCTGGGATTCTGAGTGCGACAATCCAGCCAATTCCTTATCCACTGGCTGTCCCATCTGTCAAATCCATGTCTCTGCAGTTTAGAGACAAGGATGTCATGCAGGACAGTGTCAAATGCTTTGTACAGGTCAGGGTAGATGACATCAATCCCTGCTCACTCATCTACCACCACAACTCTGTCATAGAAGGCCACCAAATTTGTCAGGCATGGTTTGCCCTTAGCGAAGCCATGTTGGCTGTCACCAACCACCTCCTTATTTTCTGTCTTCCTTAGCATAGTTTCCACGAGGATTTGATCCATGATCTTGACAGGCACCAAAGTGAAATTTACTGGCTTCTAGTTCCCTGGGTCTTCCTAATTTCCCTTTTTAAAAATGGGGGTTACATTTCTATAATAAAGCCTCGATCTTGGCCTTATTATCGAGCGATGCAAGGATGGTCCGGGAGCCCAGTCCCTCTGGGAGACAGAGTGCCCGAATACCCAGTTAGCTCGTGGCCGTCGCCGCAGGCTACCCTTTAGCAAGCTTGGTGATTGTCAGCTCTTTAGTGATTATCAGCTCTCTTAGGATCTCAGCTCTTTGCTTGCTTGCTAGGGTGCCCTTGGCTGAGGCTGAAGCAGACGCGAGAGAGGAGAAGAACTCCTGGCGTTCCACAGCGATGGTTTATTGGGGAGACTGTGAAGGGTCCAGCAACAGCTCCTCTTCAGCTGAATGGGCTAAAACAGCCCCTTTTTATAGGGTATAGGGGGATCCAAACTTGTCCAATAGTAAGGGTTAGGGAGAATGACCTATGAGGTTACAAAGATAAGGCTAAGGGGTGGGGGGTCGGAGACAGGAGCTTATTTTGCTGTCTCATCATGACTCAGCAGCTCCTACTGTTAAGTCTCAATCCTCCATGCAGCTCTCACAAGCTCTATGGAGTCAGCTACAAATAACCACTGACCAAGGGCATGAACCAAGGAGCAAAGGAAGATTTTGCATTTTTGCCTCAGAGGTTTGCATGAAATCTTTTTGAAAGATAGGAGATTTTCTTTAATATCAACCAGTGTGCTGCAGAGACAACTATTTTCTCATGGGACATACAAAGTGCATTGCAGGAAGGAAGGAGTGATGTGAAGAAGGGGGTTGAAATGGAGGGATGGTTGAAGCGCTGCGGGGAATTTGGGACCTGAGGTGGGACCCACATGGGCTTGCTGGCGGGTAGCCCTGCGGCATCGGCCTGAGCGAAGCCGGCATCTCGGGCACCCTGTCCCCCTGGGGACTGGGCCCCCGATAATAATAAGGCCATACCAGAGGCTTTTATTATTACTCCATGGAGCTTTCCCAAGTTCTGTGGAGTCTGCTACACATTTCCCCTTTTTCAGTTGATGGGAACTTCACTGGACGGAAATAATTTCTCAGATATGATGGATAGCACCTTAGCCGCTTCCTCAGCCAGTTCCCTCAGGACCTACAGACACATCTCATCAGGTCTCTCAGACTTGTGCACCTTCAGGTTTCTTAGATGGTTTCAAACTTCATCTTCCCCTACAGCATGCAGTTCTTCATTCTCCCAGTCCCTGCCTTCACCTTCTGCAAATCTGGTGGTGTGTCTGGAGCACTTGTCAACGCAGACCGAGGCAATAAAGTTTTTGAGTACCTCAGCTTTCTCCATATCTTGGGTAACCAGATCTCCCATTTCCTTCTGGAGAGGGCTCACATTTTCCCTAGTCTTCCTTTTATCACCAACATAACTATAGAAGCGTTCTTGTTGGCTTTGATATCACTGGTCGGATTTATTTCCATCAGGGCTTTAGCTTTCCTAATCTGATCCACGGCTGATCAGACAATCTATTTCTCCCAGGCTACATGTCCCTGCTTCCACCTTCTGTAGGCTTCCTTTTTATGTTTAAATTTGTCCAGGAGTTTCTTGTTTATCTGCACAGGCCTCCTGCCAATTTTGCCTGATGCATCTCTCCTGAGCTTGGAGGAGGTGATCTTTGAATATCATCCAGCAGTTTTAGGCCCCTCTTCCCTCCAGGGCTTTTCCCCATGGTACTCTACCAAGCATGTTCAATGTTTTCTTTAGAATTCATCTTGCCATTAATTACTTTAAAAAGCTCTTCTTGTTATCTGTGAAATACTGAATTCTCACTGAGAACATAGTTCTACAAGATACTTTCAACAGATTTTCCCCTTTTAATGGCCCTGTTTGGTCCAATCTTTTGCTGTAGACTTAGTTTACAGGCTTAAAGACTGGAGCCTTAATTCTTCGAACTATTCAATCACAAAATCCCATTGTCTTCAATAGAAATTTGATATGAAAAAGCTTTTTAGGTTTGGACCCTGATTAAAATTATTTTGCTTTAAATCCACAAGGGTAAAAAAGAATTAGAGGACCATCTTGTGAGTTCCATGCTTACATATAGTAGCATTTTACCCCACAAGAAGCACTGCTGAAATCAATAGATCTACTCACAAAGGACAGTGTTATTCAGGGAGAAGGCCTCATAGTTTTATCTTAGAGTAATTTAGAATCATCGGATGTCAATGTCCATTGTAAAGAACAGATTAACTTCAATAACAATGCATAAAGTTCCATGTTATTTTCCAAAAGCATGAATAAAGTATGTAAGTTAACACTTCCGTTTGAAGAGGCAAAAAATCATTAATATCAACATTTTTGAAGCATATGTTTATAGAGTGACAGTTGTCATTAACAGAATTGTTAGAAATTGATTTTTTAACAAAACAGTTTGCTGGGTTCTAGCTATGTGGTCATAACAATATGAATAAAAACATTTATAAAAACAGCACCTCATCAATGTAATTCTTTCCTTATAAAAACATGTGCCAAGCGATCCTGTCATTGCAATTTTTTTCATAGAAGAAAATGAATGCAAGTGTTAACAAGGACTAATCTCCTTTGTGTTTGTTTCTTCATTACGCTCTAATTATGCTTTTGCCTTTGCATTGAAGATTTGATGAGAAGATGGTATGACAAGCTTGGCTTCTCCCAATGCAGCTGGCAGTGCTGAGGCCAAAAGCCTGGATCTGTTGTAGTGGGATCATGAGAGATTTGTTCAGAGCACAATTTGCCTGCCAGTTTTCCATCCACCTCAGAGCACTCAGCTTCATGCCCGAATCCCCTTAATGAGAAGTCTAGGACAATACCAGTATTGCTGTTTCTATTTGGAATCTTGTGGAAAGAATAATTGCTGTTTCCCAAGCATTTGTACTACCCAAACTTTGACAATAATTACTTCTAAAGCCCCTGATTAACTCTGCTATCTGCTTCAGTACAAATAGCTATTGAAGTAGACGGAGGACAGCTTATTTTCTCTCTCATAGTCTTTTAGTTTAGTGAAGTCTCACTGAATATTGAATATTGGTTAGGCATGGTATTTGATGCAGAAACAACAATGTACCTTCATTCACACTCCTTTATATCATGAGAACAAATGAGAAAATTATGCTTTGGTCTAATGCTGGAAATGCAATAAAAAAAGGCAGTTATGAAAAGTACTTCTCTGGTTTCTCATTCCTGGTTTTCTTTACAACTGTCAATAATAAAAATAACCTTCTAATTAGCACTGACATTTCTCAGCAAATAGTCCTTATTAAATTTTTATGCCTAAATATATAGCACAAAAATTCCAGTAAATCTTAAGCATCATAAGGATAGTGCTACAGACTTTGTTTTGTTTTTGTAAACCAAGCAAACTGAGACTGATGCTGAGTCTATTTCTAGGATGTTTGCCATGATTTTAGTCTCTCAAATAGTTTCTTCAGCATCCTCCCTTCATATTGCCCCATCCAGAGTGCTGCTAGCACTATGCAAAACACCATCATGAATATGCACAATTATGGATATACACAGTAACTTTCCAGGGTTATCTGATGTGACATTTATAGGACAGCATCATACATCAATTTAAACAAGACTGAAAAATATATTATCATTCTTATTTCTAGTGTATTTTTAATATTTTTGGTCTGTCCTGGGAACAATGTAAGCTGGTAGGAATTTGAATAAAATATTTTTCAAATTTATTACTTTACTAGCATACTATTGTTAAAGATTATGTTTATTTATATACATGTGATATGTATACATGCATGTACAATAGCTTATCTTACCTTGAGATGAATTATTTACATGAAATGAAAAAAAGTATTTTTGTACATAATTTGCATATATTTATGTTTCATGTGTATAATAATGGAGGCTAAAATGTCTCATATTGGACTGATTTCTGAAAATTAGTTTCATCCAATTGCTTCAAAAATGTGATCACTCATCTGATAGAATGATCTAGCAAGCTTCTCATTTTTATTCTAAGTGCAGAATTCTGAAACAATCATACTAAATTGTCTCTTGGTATTCATGACATACGGGAATTTTGTTCTAGATCTTTTGCACATCCTAGACATTTCAATATGATTTTTATTAAAGGAATTAATTGGGACATAGCCTAAGAATTTCCTATTTTCAATTACTAATAATAATTGCTATTAAATATTATTTTTTTCTATTCTGTATATTTAAAGCAGCTAGTTCATCAGCTAGACCTTCAAATTCATGACAGGATTTAATTTGAAATCAGTAAAGTTACTTTCAGATGAAAGAATAATGCATTGTAACACCTCAAAATATCAGTAAATAATCACCATATATTAGTGTGTATCAGTAAGATTGAGAAGTCTCGCTTTCTATGAAAAATACCCAAATAAAATTGCCTGCTACACTACAAATACTTATTACTGATTACTGTTATAGAATTAATTAATTTGCAAAAATATGTGTTATTTAGGCTGCCACATGCCTCAAAATATTCACAAAACAATCCATGCAATATCAGTCCTATACGAATCCTTCAGTCTTAACAGAAATTATTCTATGGTTATATAACTAAACTTAAAAAATATTGCAGGCCAAATAAAAGAGAAAGCCCAATTTCAATTGTATATGTTCTTAGTTAAACTTACTCTCTGTTCATAAAATTTAAGAGTACGCTTCATTGTGTCACAAATGCATAAACATATCGCTGCATTTGCAGTAATGAAATAAGCTATAATTTTTGTTTTATTTATCAATATTTTTCTGATGTAGTCTACAGAAATTTTTAATGGACATAAGCCCAATACCGTCCTTCATGTGCAACACAGTAGTGGAAGAGAATCTCACTGAAAGTCCTATCTTTCTTTATTATAGGAGATCTGAAATTTAATTAGGTAAATTAGCCAGAAAATAATGAAAAAAGGGAATAAGTGAGGAATTTTTGCTTTATATAACATAGGAGTGTTCAATCTAGCATATTACATTTATTTGTTTCAGGTGACTGTATGTACATTCAGTATAAACGACTATGACACAGTAAAAAAAATAACTCGCAACTGTGCTATTGCATATGAAGGAATAAAAATACTACACACACACAAATGAATGGGTAAGCATATGTGTGAATGCATGTGTGCATGCATGTGCATCACACCTGAACAAAACAATATGGCTCAAATGTATGTTTTAAATTATAAAATTTATCATCTCTCAGAACATCTGTGAAGACCAAATGAATGTCTTTACATGTCTGGGTTTTTTTTTTTTTCCAGAAAACATGGATTTCCAAATACATAAATAAAAGAACTTTATCTGCTTACTTCGAATATGTGTTTTGTATTCAGAAGTCATAGAAGGAGTGTCCTGTTTATCCTATTCTGCTCTATGTTCATAAAGGGTCCAGACCTGAACATCACTGAACACAAACTCTCATTGTAGTTTCATACTAGTGAACTGAGAGCTGTGCTCTTGAAGATGCTCAGTGCCTTACAGACATCAGACCAAAACAAACATTAAGACAGAGTAATCAGGCACATGAAAACTGTCACAACCCACCTGAATGAAATATACTAGGAAAATTTACACCAGCTAGGGATTTGTCCCTATATATTTTCAGTACATTTTTAAATTGTAGTAAATCCTAATTCCTGAAGAATCAGGCATTAAACCAAGCCTGCATTTGTTCTGTTTTCAGTTTCAGACTAAGCTAAATTTTAAAAGCTGTTGAGCAAGGACTAGAGATTTTGAAGTAATGTTTAAGTGGATATACTTACTAAGGCCCTGATCCTGCAAAACACTAATCAGCTCACAGAAGGTCCAACATCCTGTCAAAATTATTGGAAAAGCCATCTGGAGAGCAGCATCTTAAAGATTTGCAATGTATGCCTTTATATTAGTGTATTGGTTTTGCATGGCCTGGTTTTTGGTAGCAGGGGGGCCACAAAAATGTCTCCTGTGAGGAGCTGCAAGAAGCTTCCACCATGTCCAGCAGAGCCAGTCCCTGATGACTGAAAATGGACATGCTGCTGGCCAAAACTGGGCCAATAAGAGAGGTTGGTAATGCCTCTGTGATGACATATTTAAGAAGAAAGTCACACAGTTTTTCTTTTTCTAGTCAGAAAAGAGGAGGAGGTGAGAACATGTGAGGGAAAAGAACATGGCAACACCAAGGTCAGTGGAGAAGGAGGGGGAGGAGGTGCTCCAGGTGCCAGAGCCGAGGTTCCTCTGCAGGCCGT
The DNA here is from genome assembly GCF_000277835.1 of Geospiza fortis. NCBI lineage: Eukaryota > Metazoa > Chordata > Aves > Passeriformes > Thraupidae > Geospiza > Geospiza fortis. The sequence continues at coordinate 14,596 of NW_005055100.1, forward strand.
GGTGAATACCATGGTGAAGCAGGTTGTCTCTCTGCAGCCCATGGGTCCACAGGGGATGCAGAGATCCACCCGCAGCCTGTGGGGGAGGTTCCTTACACCAGAGCAGGTGGATGGATCCAGTGGAAGCCCTGGTGGAGGGAGGGAGCCCCTGCTTCGAGGCTGGAGCAGCCTGTCCTCGGAGGACTGCACCCTGTGGAATGAGACACCAACATCGCAGCAGTTTTGAGAGGACTGTCTGCCTGTGGGAGGAACTCAAGTTGCAGCAGGTGTGGTAGGACTGCTGCTCGTGAGGATGGATCCATGGAAGAGAAGTTCACGGAGAACTGTCTCCCATGGGAGAGACCCCACAGTCTCACAGGGGAAGGATTTCTCTCAGAGCAGCAGAAGAAAATCTCGGTGATGAACTGACAAAAACCCCCATGCCCTGTCTCCCTGCATTGTCGGTGAGAAGGAGGGGGGGGCTAGGGGGAAAAAGGTGTTTTAAGGGCTTATTTTACTTCTCATTATCCTCCTCTGATCCTGTTAGTAATAAATTCACTTTGCAACCTTAAGTTGAGCCTGTTTTGCCTTTGGAGTGTTTTCTCCTGGTCCTTATCTCACTCATGAACCCTTCGTTAATTTTTTTTTCCCTCTCCACTGCCCAGCTGTGGCAGGGGAGGGCAAGTGAGCAACTTTTCTGTGAGCCTCGCACTTGGCCAATGTCAAACCACAACATCACCCTAACCAACCTACACATTGTACTAGCTTTCATTAAAAGTGAAGGCTTGGTTTATTTTAAATTTTATTAGATTAGGAGTTTTTAACAGTACCAGCTATCAATACCTGAATTCTAAGCATCACCAAAATATTTTATGAACCTATTAGACTATGAAAATAAACTAGTGCTGTTATAAATTCACTACATGCAAACTCACATGTAACAGTTGCTTGTGTTTTTCATACTGCGTGAAAAATACTATTTGATGCATACAGTAGGTAGAAAAATACACTTGTCTACATAAAGATAGAAAGATATAAAAATCTTTCTTGTGTATTTATTTATAGCTTTTTAAAAATATTTTTATTTGTTTTAAAAACATGAGCTAGAATTTTATTTGCAGAAAGCAAAATTCTGGAATTAAGTAGATACATTTTACAAACGTTACATAGTAAGTGTGATAAATGTTTTTCTTTTGAATTGTTGAGGAGAAAAATATACTAATTTGGCAGCAAATATCTGTTTAGTAAGCATATAAGATAAATTCATAAGAAATACAGGAAAGATATGTATTTACTGTTAATGCTAAGTCAGCCTTTATTTATCTCAGAAGATTTTTCATCTATGAATGGAAAATAAACTTTCTTTCATGAAGCCTGTGAACTGAATAATGAATGTCAGGTCTAAATCCTTTGATTTTATCCTGGATATTCTTTAGCATGCAAATGAATACTGAGGGTTTCCCCTGGCTTGCTCTCATATGCCAATTTACAGACACTGGCACACTGTATGTATATAGATTCTCCTCCTGTCCCTCCTCCTTCACCTGAAGACTTGGTCTCAGCTGCCTGCTTTTCACAGAAAATCAAAAAACAAAAAAAATATCAGTAATAGTGATCTGTAAATTATTTTGACATATTTGATGCAGGAAACAAAAGCCCAAAATCTTGCAAAACACATTGAAAACAAAGGCCACTCAGGACCTGCACTACATATATTGTGGATCTAAGAGATCTGGAAGGTGGCTATTTTCTTGTAAGCAACACACAGCCTTCATCTACTTTGTTAAGACAATTTAGTTTTTCTTTGTTAAAGCTGCAGTATTTGTCAAATAAAATAAAAAAAGTATTTCCATAAAATAACAACCATAAAGCCAATTAACGCCAAATACCTGAATCAGGCTCTAAATTAAAAAAATTCAAAAAGCATTCCATTTATTATTTCAGCATATTTTTTCTTTTTTTCTTAATGAGGTTCACTTGTAAGCAAATATTTGATATTCATTATTTTTATAAAACTGATATAATTTCATTTTATCAGGCTACAACAATAAAAAATTAACCCTATTATTGTGGTTAACCCAAAACGCTATTGTAGTCTGTGTTTATCTGTGCCCAAAATTGTTACTGTCTCTTTAACAATGAGCGGTGCACGCAGGAACAGAATCATGAGGTCGGGGGAGTGGTTTTGTGGGTGCTTTTAAAGTCTGCTCGAGCATACAGCTTGCCCTCTTTTGCCACATGGTATTTGCTCTGTGGCTGTTAGATCTTTGCTTAAGCAGAGGTTTGTCCCTTTTTGGGTTGTCTTTTCAGTTTTGTGTGTGTTTTTTTTCTTCTCTCAGAGAGACTGCAGTTAATGGTTTTGAGCTGCCTTAGGATGAATTCCGAAGGTGCCTGCCTCACGCCATGGGTGGCCCTGCTCCAGCAAGCCAGCCCAGATCGATCCGCCCCTGCTCGAGGAGAGAAGCAGAGGCTCCCCTTTTCATGGCAGCTTTTGCTGAAGGAATGAGTTCTGCTTCGAAGGTGGTGGGGTTTTTTTTGGTTTTGCAACTGTAGCCACTTGTAAAGACTGCATTTCACAATGAAAAAGTGTTTCCAAGTGAACTTCGTAAACTCTGCCAGCACCAAGGGAAAAAAGCGAGCAAGTTCCTGGGATCAGGCCACTCCATGCCAGTGCCAACAGACCAGTCCTTCCCCCTCCACCACAGCTGAAGTGCAGAGCACAGCAGCAGCAGAGCCCAGCAAATGGCAGAAGGAAGCAGCAGTGTGATAAACACATAGTTTTGGCTTTTGCAAATATTAAATTGGATGCTATGTGTTGTGCATTATAATATAATGTTAACTTTTGCCGAAGTAGCTGTAGTTGTGAAATAATAACTAATGCTTTTTTCTTGCTAGCTGGCAATAGCTAAAATAACTCAGACATATTTGTGAAGTAGCTGATGTTGATTTAGAGTACTTGTGGTTAACTTGCAATAACTGAAATAAACTAAACCATCTGCATGGTCAGATAACATTTGAGGAACCAGCATGAGGAGGACCCCTGCTACTGACATTTTGACTATCAACAACTGTCATTCTGGTCTTTCAATAGTCTCAATCTACCTATTCAAAAAGATGACAGAAAAATGAACTCGAATGTGCAAGCATTAAACATTTAAATTCTCTACTCATTGGTCATTATACTGATGGCCATATTTTATCCACTCCTTCACTGACACTTCAGTGAGTTTTACAAATCCGTACTAATCCCCCATGTGTAGTCTGTCCAGAACTATAACTTTGTTCTCTGTGGCAATAGCTTCATACATGTTATGAATTATATTTAGAAAATTGAGGCCTAAAGGCTTTGTCTTGACATGCATATTAATATGCTAATTTTTAACAGCAGTTTTTCTTTTCTGTAATGGTGCATGATTAGCAGAATGGAAAATCACAGAAAACTCCATATTGAACAAAGAGCTGATAGACAGTCTTTCTCCACAGAACACAGGGGTTCCTGTTGGCAGCCTTAAATTAAAATTAATCCTTATCAAGCATAGGTGGAGGGCTAAGAGGGGACCTTCAAAATTACCTGTTTCACTCTGTCTCTAGGAAGTCTAGGCATGTTTATCATCCTACCTTAAAATACTTTTTTCTTTTTGCATGTTACAAAGCTTCAGTTTGATGTGCCTAAGAAGTCTTATCTAGATCTCACCCCAGAAATTTTTCCTATATGAGAAAATTAAGGTCAAGTTCAAATATTATGGTCAAAATTTGTAAAACTGTTTTCCATCTGAATAAAGTCAGTGATGGAGCAGAATCCAGCCTACTGAGAGAGCAGAACTTAATCTATGATACCTGTAATAATTTAAATATTATAATATTTTTCCTGTTCATCTTCGTCCAAACAGGGATTGTAAAGTGTCTGTTTGAGATAGGGCTAATTTTATTCATAGCAGCCCATATGGTGCTGTGCTTTCTATTTCTGAATAAAAGTGCTGATAACACACCAATGTTTTTGTTATTGCTGAGAAGAGGCTGCACAGCATCAAGGCTTTCTCTTTCCCACTGTCCCCTGCCCTCTACCCAGTGAGTAGGCCAGGGGTGGGCAAAGGGTTGGGAGGAGACACTGCTAGGACAGCTGACCTGAAATTAAATTATATTCCATAACATACAACATTGGGCTCAGCAATAAAAGCTCAGGAAAAGGAGGTGAGGGGATGTGAAAAACGCCAATCACTTGCTTTGAAATTTTAAAAGATTAATAGTAATAAAATGGTTATAAAAATAGTAATAAAAAATAGAGCAATAAGAATTTGGACAGAGTTAGGACAATAGAGGACAATAAAAAGCAAAGAAATACGGACGTCCGGATGCTTTCCTAGGGCAATTAAGCCCCAAAAGCACTGAGATACAGTGGAAATTTTCCAGAGTAGAAATCCATTTTGATTTAGGTGAAATGTACCTCTTTGAATTAAGTCTGTAGCTTGCAAACATAGCTGTTTGATCTGACTGCCTGTTCTTGCAAAAAAACCTATGCTCGAAGAAACTGCTTCAGCTGAAGGACAGAGATAAGGAAGGTCCCCTTGAACTCTGAAACAGACGGAGAGACTGTGGGAGACAGGGCAGGGTGACCCAGGAATTCTTTCTGTACTTTCTGATAAAAAAACTAGCTGCAAGTGTAACGTGAAATCAGTAAAATGAATATGTATGAACCTATTGTGAAATTGCAAGCATATGGATTAGTAAGGGAGATTAAAAAAGGATCTGGAGTTCCCAGAGGTATGCATGTCTTTTTAAGGGAACCGATCCTCACGTGCGTCCAGCACTGTAATAAACATACCAGCTTTGCAACTTTTACAAAACTTGTGGAGTTTTTTTTTTCTGCAAATCAGCACACCTGCTAACAAAAGATTAACTCTTAAAAGCAATAGCCTGTTGCATATTCATATATCTCATACATGATGCATAAATTCTTTTCAAACAAAGGGTGTTCTCTGGTTATTGTCAACTTCTCCCCCTTAATCCTGTTGGCTCCTCACAGGCAGGAAGGAGACAGCAGAAAGTTTGTCTTTTCTAATAAGGAGGCAATAATTCTTCTCTTGGAGATTTAGTTGTCTTGTTGCTGTTATCTCTGTGCGAAGAATTTATTGATTATCTCATCCCTTTCTTGAGCTAGTTAAAAAAGTATCTTACATTGCATAGTTTCTATTTTAACATTATGTTAAAACCTAAAATTATATTTACCACACTACTTAAAAAATACAGTACTACCAATTAATACAACATAACACATATTCCTTTTTACTATCTGCGAAGAGCCAATCATGTAATATGTACTTTTCACAATCCTCCCTCTTTTTTTTTGTAAATCATTTGGCTCGAGCAATATTTATTGTTTTCTAGCCTTCATTATTCGCTCTTTTTTTTTCACGAATCAATCTCGCTTCTTTAAAGGGGTCTTCTATATTATTTTGTTTCTTTAACACCATAATCCTTTGCGCCATTTTTGTTGTAGCCAGCTTTTGGTCCATGGTCACTACTTGCATGCCTTGGACTACACTGGTGATGAGCCGAATGAAACTGGATCAAACAAGGAAAAAATATTAGATCAGCTGTAGCGCATAAAAGGAAGAAGCCTAACTTTTTCCACCATTCTATTCCCAATACATTATTCCACCAGCTAGTATTTAGCATTGATTCCCACCTTTGAACCAGTACATGGGCAATTTTTCTGATATCATTGACTATATCTAGGACAGCATCCCCATTGTCACCTATTTTTAAACAACAATCTGATGTATTGAATTTTCCACAAACACCCCCTTCTTCAGCTAATAGATAGTCTAAAGCCAACCTATTCTGATACACGGCAGCTCTTGTTTGGGTTTGTTGCCTTGATATTAATTCCATTGCCCGACCAGTTCTGTTTGTTATTATCTCTACAGTGGCTTGGAGTCTTATAATACAATTTAGCATATAAATTGGGGTTCGATATCCCCAACTCCCATCTTG
>NW_005055100.1:21635-23353 GCF_000277835.1 Geospiza fortis
TTAGCCTTTTTGTTTATCAATTGCTCCTTTACCAAATTTTGTGCTTTATTCCCAATAGCGTATGTGAAACAAATCCATCTCTCCCCTTTTGGGCATTGACTTCCCATCCTGTTACCACTTGTTCCTAAGTTCTCTGCAATCCAGTACTTTTTCCCCATTTTGTATACAATTGCCTTATTTGGATGGGTTATAACAGTGACTGTTGACATGAGTGTGAGAAATAAAAAAGGAACCTCGGTGTCTTTCCATATACAGCTTTCGGTAACACCTGTGGCATGGCCTTGTTGATATCCTGAAAGGGAAAAGATGAAAAATGAGTGACAGAAAAAGGAATAACAGAGGTCCAGTATGGCTTATACTCCCACCTCCCATTTCTATGGGGTTGCAACCCACAGCAGGTGCATTTGATCTTCTTGGTGGCGAATACAGAGGCCAATCTGGTCTTGCCCTCTATTTCCTTGTCACTTTCTCTTTGCTAATTTCCAGGCAAATAGTTTTTGACACTCCTTAACTGTGGTTTCCCACCGTTCCTCAGGTATCTCCCATTCAACAGGCACTAATAATTCCCATCCACAAAACAAAGTTATTAATTCTGTTGCTTCGAGTTCTACCTGGATAGATAGATTTGGCACTTGACACTTCCTGCAACAAGGGCGTTGATTGTGTGAACTAAAATACCAATTTTTCCCACCATTTAAACATTTACATTTAACCCAGTTAGCATGTCTGGTATTTGGGTGAATCAAACAGGGTATTTGATATGGCACTGATGGAAGTTGTAACTCCTCCTCCTCTTTGTATAAATCACAGGCTAAGGCCAGAATACAAGAGTTCTCTGTCCGAAACAGTCCTGATCCTCCTGTTTGGAGTGGAAGTATTCCTCCCCAAGGAGGGTATCAAAGGCATCTCAGAGCTTGTCCAGGCGGCATTTGAAACCACTGATATAAGCTCAGTCTTATTTCCCAATTAGGTGTGATCCTTTGTACGTTTCTTAGATAATTTGGGTCTTCCTAGTTCATTACCACCCAGTCCCCGTTTAAGAGTCAATTTGGTATCACCCGGTCTTGATGTTATCATCCACTCCTTAGGTTCTTCCACAGGTCCTTTGATTCTGCTGGTGAGGATCCACCCTCGTTCACTGGTCCAGACTGCAGCCCCAGTCGTCAGCAATACCTGAAAAGGACCTTCCCAGTGTGGAATTTAAGATTATTCTTTCCAAGTTTCTACTAGCACCCACTCCCCTGGATGAATATTATGGATTTTAAAGTCTAAAGGTGTGGTTTGAGGGATTATCCCTTTTAACTGCAAGTTTTCAAGGGTTTTTGCAATTGTGTTGACATATCCCTTAACACTCATTTCCCCTACTTCAAAGGAAGCATTTTCATATTGGGTGGTTAGAAAAGGTAACCCAAACATCATCTCATAAAATGACACTCCCAGGTCTAATCTGGGTTGTGTTCAAATCCTCAATAAGGCTAAAGGTAGGCATTGTACCCATGACATTTGGGTTTCAACTATTAATTTAGTCAAAGTTCTCTTTAAAGTCTGGTTCATCCTCTCTACTAGACCAGAACTCTGTGGATGCCATAGGGTGTGTAACTCCCATTTTATCCCCAAGGCTTGAATAATTTGTTGTAACACTTTTGATGTAAAATGTGTTCCCCTGTCCAAGTCTAACCTATTAAGCATTTCATATCTGGGAATAATCTGTTCCAAAA
>NW_005055101.1:0-736 GCF_000277835.1 Geospiza fortis
AAATCCCACCCAAATCTCCCCTTTTCCCGTGGGAAGCCATTCCCCTTTTTTGCCACCTCATCCTCTGGGCTGGATGTGGGGAGAGTGATGCTCAACCCCCGCTCCAACTTCCCGAGCTGGGAAGGGATGGGGACACCTGGAGCAGGAGGGATAAACAGCTCCCAAATCCCCGAAATCCGCATTCCCAGAGCAAAGCTGTGGGTGCAGGGCTGCCCCAGCAGCTCCAGAGCTGGTCCGGAGCCACCCTGGGGCACAGGGAGGGTCCCCGGTGTCCGCCGGGGCACAGAGCGGGGACCCCACCCCTGGCACCCCTGGCAGGGCAGGGAGGGGCACAGGGCTCTGGATGGGGCTGGGTGCATCCCCCATCCCAGGAGTGTCCAAGGGACAGGGACAGGGCTTGGAGCAGCCTGGGACAGCGGGAGGTGTCCCTGAGGGTGGCACTGGCTGCGATTCAAACTCCCTCCCAACCCGAAATCCAGGATTTTACGACCCCACGAATGCCCAATTTCCAGAACCCACCCCACAAACGCACCCCATACCTTTTTTCCTCCTCCAACTCCTCCTCCCAATCCCCTCTCGCTCCCCCGAGCCCACCCTGGCACTTTTGCGACAATCCCCAAGTGACCGCTTCCCCTCCCATCAACGCCGGCTGGCCCCGGTCGCCTCCTGGACCTGCCCATTGTGCCGTGTGTCACTTTGTGCCGCGCTGTCAACCCCGCGGGGCTGGCCCGGGGCT
>NW_005055101.1:2349-2938 GCF_000277835.1 Geospiza fortis
CTGGGACCCCATACTGGGACCCTAAACTGGGACCCCAAACTGGGACCCTAAACTAGGACCCTAAACTGGGAACATAAACTGGAACCCCAAACTGGAACCCCAAACTGGGACCCCAAACTGGGACTCCAAACTGGGACCCCATACTGGGACCCTAAACTGGGACCCCAAACTGGGACCCTAAACCAGGAACATAAACTGGGACCCTAAAGTGGGACCCCAAACTGGGACCCCAAACTGGGATCCCGAACTGGGGGAACTCCTGCCACCTCTGCTGTCACCTCCCAGAACATTTTGGGAACAGCCTGTCCCAGCTGCCCACCTGGGTGACAGGGACACACTGGGGACAGGACTTTGTCCCCGCCTGGGTGGCGGTGCCGGGCTGGGCACAGGGTGGGGACAAACGCGTCCCTCGAGGGGACAAACGCGACCAGCGGGAAGAAACTGGGGCGGTTTTTTCCTGGCAAAGGGACACGCGGGTGACACCCGAGCCAAGGGCTGGCGCTCGGCCAGGCGACACGGGCAGGAGTCACCCGCGGGTGGCCGCTGTTGACAGCAAACACGGCGGGGGGGCGGGGCGGGGCCGGGCGGC
>NW_005055101.1:2957-3476 GCF_000277835.1 Geospiza fortis
GCAAACGCGGCGGGTGGCCGGGCAGGGCCAGCTCGGCTCGGAAGGGACCGGAGCCACCCGGTTGGGGACATCGACATCGCAGCGAGGTGGCTTCCGAACTGCCCGGCAGCGAAGGCACAAAGGTCACAAGGGACGCCCTTGGGGACAGCGGGGACCTGGGGACAAGGTGACAGGGGGATCGTCCAGCCCCGTGTGGCGCTGACACGATACCAGGTGTCCCGATGTCGCCGTGGGATGGGGACACAGCGGGAAGGGCGCCCCGGTTGTCACCACGGCGCCTCACAGGTGTCCCCAAGGTGGGGACACTTTCCGCGGTCCTTGTGGGTGCGGTCCCCAGGCAGGGACACCCCCGCAGCCCCGCAGTGTCCCCCTGTCCCCTCGAGAGACACACGTGGCCCCTGTGCCACCCTGCCTGCCGCAGTGCCACCCAGCTGTCCCCTCCTGAGCCAGTGTCACCCGCCCATCCATCCCTGCCATCCCTGCATGTCCCAGTGCCACCCGCCCGTCCTTGTCACCCCT
>NW_005055101.1:4191-6837 GCF_000277835.1 Geospiza fortis
GGGAATGGGAATGGGGATGGGGATGGGGATGGGAATGGGAACGGAAATGGGAATGGGAGAGGGAATGGGAATGGGAATGGGGATGGGAATGGGAATGGGGATGGGGATGGGGATGGGAATGGGAACGGGAATGGGAATGGGGACGGGGATGGGAATGGGAATGGGAGAGGGAACGGGATCGGGAATGGGAATGGGGACGGGAATGGGAATGGGAACGGGAATGGGAATGGGAATGGGATAGGGATAGGGATAAGGGGTATGAGACAGGCAATGGAACAGGGGTAAGGGATAGGGATGGGAATAGGGATAGAGAGAGGGGGAAGGATAAAGAATAGGGGGATGAATAGGGATAAGGGGCAGGGATAGGAAATGAGGATAGGGATAAGGGGTGGGGTAGGGAATAGAGATAAAGGATAAGAGTAGGGATAGGGATAGGGATAGGGATAGGGATAGGGATAGGGATAGGGATAGGGATAGGGATAGAGATAGGGATAGGGATAGGGATAGGGACAGGGATAGGGTCAGGGACAGGGACAGGGACAGGGATAGGGATGGGGATGGGGATGGGGATGGGGAATGGGATAAGGTATGGGGATAAAGGACAGGGATTACGGGTGTGAGCTAAGGAAAGTGATAGGGATAAGGGGTAGGGATCGGAATAGGGAGAGGGAAAAGGAAAGGCGCAGGGAGAGGGAAAGGGAATGGGACAGGGGTGGGAATGGGATAAGGGGATATGAGATAAAGGATCAGGACAGGGACAGGGAAATAAGGAGCAGAGATAGGAGGAGGGATAAGGAGTGGGATAAGGATAGGGAGGGGGATGAGGAATGGGAGAGGAATAGGGATAAAGGACAGGGATAAGGGGTACGGGATAAGGAAAGGGGTAGTGGTAATGGGTAGGGATGGGAATACGGATAGGGATAAGGATAGAGATAAGGGATGGGCTAGGGATAGAGATACGGAATAAGGATAGGGATAGGGAAATGAACAGAGATAAGGGGTTGGGATAAAAAATAAGGATAGGGATAAGGGATAGGGGTAAAATAAGGAGTAGGGACAAGGTGCAAGGGATGGAAAAGGGATAGGGATGCAGGCAATGAGAGGGGAGGGATAGGGATGGGAATAGGGTAGGGATAAGGGATGGGGATAAGGAATAAAGATAGTGATAAGGAATGGGGTAGGGAATAGAGATAAGGAATAAGAGTAGGGATAAGGGATTGGGATAGCGATAGGGATAGGGGTAGGGAAACAGAATAAAGATAGGGATAAGGGTAGGGACAGCGGGATAGCAACAGGGTGTAGGGATAAAGGATGGGGGGAGGAATAAGGATACAGGGCAGGGAAAAGGGACATGAGATAGGGAATATGATAAGGGGGATAAGGGATTGAAATGGGAAAAGGGATAGCGGTAAGGGGTTGGGATAGGGGTAAGGAATAAGAATAGGGTTAAGGAGTAGGGGTAGGGATAGAGATAAGGGATGAGGATAGGGGCAGGGATAAAGGACGAGGGAAAGCGAATAGGGATAAGGGTTGGGGTAAGGAATAAGGATAGGGAACAAGGGGTGCACGGCTCCTGGGGGCTCTGAGGACACAGCAGAGAGGGCAGTGGTGGCCTTAGAAATGTCACCCTGCGATGTCACCCACAGGGACAATGGCACCCGGAGCACGAGAGGATGAGGAGGAGGCGGAAGGAGGCAGGACATGACTTTTATTAACATTAGAAACAATAAAAATTCCCCATTTTGCCTTAAAATTTGACATCCAGTTGTTGGTTTTCCAGTCATCCCATTCCGGAGGAGCCCCTGGCACCGAGTGGGACAAACTGGGGGTGTCCCCAAGCTGTCCCCGACCCCCGCGACAGCCTCGCTTTGGGGAAAGGAGCTTCGGAAAAGCTTTGGATGGGATTTGGGATTTTTGGGGGTCAAACGGGCAAAAGGAGCAGCGGCGGGATTCCCGCGGAACCAGAGCAGGCTGGAAAACCCCGAGGATATTCCCGAACCCACATTCCCAAATCCAACCCGGGCTTTGTTTGGCCCGAAATGTGCCCAAATCCCCTCCGGCCGCGGAGCTTGAGGGGTCTGGGGGGTTCCCTTCTCCACCCGATTCCTCCCGGGAATTTTCCGGGCTGGAAAATCCCTAAATCCCTCCCGGAGCGGGGCTGGGAAAAGGGAAAAGCAAAATGCAAGCGAGGGCCGGGTGGGGTTGGGGACAGAATTCCAGGGGTGGGGACACGGCCACGTCCCTGTCCTGGCTGCGCCTGGATCGGGAAGAGGCGGGATCGACATAAATTAAAGGATTAGGGGATGAGCGGGGGGAAGAATCCCAAATATCGTTGGAGCAATTCCAGGAGAATTGTGCCAGAATTAGAGGACGGAGCGGGACAGCGGGATTGTCACTTGTCACCTGTCCCTGCCTCAGTTTCCCCGCCCGAGCCGTCCCCTTAAAACGCTCCAAAGGGAGCGGAGCAATAAACAACAATTCCCTAAAAAAGGGGGGAAATTAAAAAAAAAATGACCCAAAGTTTCTCATAAAATCTTTTATTTTAAATATTTCCCTGCAAAATCCTGGGAATTCGGGGCCCCGGGGGAGCAGCAGCCCGGGGGTGGGTGGGGCGGGTGGGGATGCTCAGTGTTAATGATCATTAAT
>NW_005055101.1:8497-11354 GCF_000277835.1 Geospiza fortis
TGGAACCACGCCTTGACCTGGGGAGGGCGGTTTGGGGTGGGGAAGGCGGGGACGGGAGGGCACGGACGGAAAGAGAGCGCGGGGGGGGCCGGGGAGAGAGAGGCGAGAGCCAGGAGAGAGCGAGAGATACGAGAGAGAGAGAGAGAGAGAGAGAGAGATGGATTAGAATAAACGGCCAAGCGAGATCCGCCCGCCCGGGGAAAGGGAGAATTCCTGCGGGGCCCGAGCCTGAGGCGGGGGAGCACCCCGGGAATGAGAGCACCGGGATGGGAATCGGGACTGGAGCCCGGGAATGGCACCCCAGGAATGGGATTTGGGGCAGGAGCCCAGGGTTGGGATCGCAGGGATGGAACCCCAAGGATGGGACCTCAGGAATGGGATCCCAGGGTTGGGAGCCTTGGGATGGATCCCCATGGATCAGAATGAGATCCCAGGAATGGGACCCCAGGGATGGGACTCGGGACAGGAACCCAGGGTTGGGATTGCAGAGATGGAACCCCAAGGATGGGACCCCAGGAATGGGATTTGGGACAGGAGCCCAGGAATGGGATCCCAGGAATGGAACCCCAAGGATGGAACTGCAGGAATGGGATCCCAGGGATGAGACTCGGGACAGGAGCCCAGGATGGGTCCCCATGGATCAGAATGAGATCCCAGGAATGGGACCCCAGGAATGGGACTTGGGACAGGAGCCCAGGGTTGGGATCGCAGAGATGGAACCCCAAGGATGGAACCTCAGGAATGGGACTTGGGACAGGAGCCCAGGAATGGGATCCCAGGGATGGAACCCCAAGATGGAACCTCAGGAATGGGATCCCAGGGATGGGACTCGGGACAGGAACCTCAGGAATGGCACCCCAGGAATGGGACTTGGGACAGGAGCCCAGGGCTGGGATCGCAGGGATGGCACCCCAGGAATGGGATCCCAGGGATGGAAGTCGGGACAGAAGCCCAAGGATGGGAACCCATGGATGGGACCCAAAGAATGGGCTCCCAGGTTTGGGAGCCTGGAGATGGGTCCCCATGGATGTGACTTCTGGAACGGGACCCCGGGAATGGGACCCCCGGGATGGGACCCCAGGAATGGGACCCCAGGGATGGGACTTGGGGCAGAAACCCAGGGTTGGGATCTCAGGGATGGAACCCCAAGAATGGGACCTCAGGAATGGGATCCCAGGGTTGGGAGCCTTGGGATGGGTCCCCATGGATGGCACCCTAGAAATGGGACCCCAGGAATGGAATCCCAGGGATGGGACTCAGAACAGGAGCCCAGGGTTGGGATTCCAGGGACAAGACCCCATGGATGGGATCCCAGGCTTTTGTCCCTGGAATGAGACCTCAGGAACGGGATCCAAGGGATGGGAATTGGAACAGGAGCCCAGGATTGGGAGCCTGGGGATGGGACCCCAGGATTGGGATTCCAGGAATGGGATCCCACAGATGGGACTTGGAACAGGAGCCCAGGGTTGGGATTTCAGGGACAAGACCCCAGGAATGGGATCCCAGGCTCCTGTCCCTGGAACAGGACCCTAGGAATGGGATCCCAGGGATGGCACTCGGGACAGGATCTCAGGGATGGGACCCCGGGGATGGGACCCCAGGGACCCCAGGCTCCTGTTCCTGGAATGGGACCCCTGGAATGGAGCTGGGGACAGGAGTGCAGGGTTGGGAACCCATAGATGGCACCCCAGGAATGGGACATCAGGGTTGGGACCCCAGGAATGGGATCCCAGGGATGGCATTTGGGACAGGAGCCCAGGGATGGGACCCCAGGAATGGGATCCCAGGGACGGGACCTTGGGGGACAGGAGCCCAGGGTTGGGAACCCATAGATGGCACCCCAGGAATGGGACATCAGGGTTGGGACTCGGGACAGGAGCCCAGGAATAGGATTCCAGGGATGGGAGCCTGGGGATGGGTCCCCAGGGATGGGACTTGGGACAGAATCCCAGGGACGGGATTTCAGGCATGGAACCCCAGGAATGGCACCCCAAGGAGCCCAGGGTCCTGTCCTTGGAATGGGATCCCAGGGATGGGACCTCAGGAATGGGATCCCAGGGACGGGACCCCAGGAATGGGATCCCAGGGATGAGACCCCAGGAATGGGATCCCAGGGATGGCACTGGGGACAGGAGCCCAAGGACGGGACCCCAGGAATGGGATCCCAGGGATGAGACCCCAGGGCAGGAACCCAGGGATGGGACCCCAGGAATGGGATCCCAGGGATGGGACTCTGGGGACAGGAGCGCAGGGTTGGGAACCCATAGATGGCACCCCAGGAATGGGATCCCAGGGATGGGACTTTGGGGACAGGAGCTCAGGGATGGGACCCCAGGAATGGGATCCCAGGGATGGGACTCTGGGGACAGGAGCCCAGGGACGGGACCTTGGGGACAGGAGCCTGGGGAAGGAGCCCAGAGCTCGTGTCCGACCCCCCTCCCGCGCCGTGCTCGGCTCTCCCTGTGCTGCTTTTCCCGGGAATGCTGACAGGGACAGGCTGCATCCTCCTCAACCCCAAATTCCCGTCCCCGACTGCGAGCTCTCCCACGGCCGGGGCGCAGGGTGACACGTGAGGGGACAAGGTGGCTTCTGGTGGCCCTGGATTGCTGGGGACAGACCCAGCCGGGGACACCCGCACCCCTGGCCGAGGTCAGGGGGGAACCCAGGCTGAGCCCCGCGGGATCCCCGCGCCCCAAACCCGCCCTGCCCACCGCAGACCCCCCTAAACTCCCCCTCCCTCCGTCCCTCCCTCCCTGGCAGAGCAGAGGGGCAGGAGAGGCAGAGAGAGAGACAGAGAGAGGCGGGAGGGACGGACAGACGGACACGGGGGTGAGGGAAGGACACGGGTGGGAAGACA
>NW_005055101.1:11536-13159 GCF_000277835.1 Geospiza fortis
AGCGCCCGCCCCCCGCCACTCCCCTCGGGGACATCCGCGGCACCCGCACGGGGACATCGAGGCACTCGCTGCCACCGGGCACAGCCGGGTCCCCAGGGATGGTGTCACCCATGTCACGGACCCCAGAGCTGTGTCCCCATGTCACTGACCCCAGGGCTGGTGTCACCCATGTCACGGACCCCAGAGCTGTGTCCCCATGTCACTGACCCCAGGGCTGGTGTCACCCATGTCACGGACCCCAGAGCGGTGCCCCCATGTCGCTGACCCCAGGGCTGGTGTCCCCATGCCGCTGACCCCAGAGCTGTGTCACCATGCCACTGACCCCACTGGTCACTTCGTGATGACCACTGGGATGGTTTTGGGAACAGAGCTGGGTCCCCAGGGTTGGTGTCCCCATGCCACTGACCCCAGAGTGGTGTCCTTGTGTCACTGACCCCAGAACTGGTGTCCCCATCCCCACGACCCCACTGGTCACTCCATGCTGACCACTGGGATGATTTTGGGAACAATGTCTGTCCCCAGAGCTGTGTCCCCATCCCACTGATCCCACGGCTGGTGTCCCCATTCCAGTGACCCATTGGTCACTCTCCACTGACCGCTGGGATGGTTTTGGGAACAACACCTGTCCCCAGGGCTGGTGTCCCCATCCCACTGACCCCAGAGTGGTGTCCCTGTCCCACTGACCCCAGGGCTGGTGTCCCCACGACACTGACCCCATTGGTCACTCCTTGCTGACCATTGGGATGGGTTTGGGAGCACAGCTGGTTCCCCAGGGCTGGTGTCCCCATGTCACTGAACCCAGAGCTGTGTCACCATGACACTGACCCACTGGTCACTCTGTGCTGACCACTGGGATGGTTTTGGGAATAACACCTGACCCCAGGGCTGGTGTCCCCATCCCACTGACCCCAGGGTTGGTGTCCCCATGCCACTGACCCCAGAGTGGTGTCCCTGTCCCACTGACCCCAGGGCTGGTGTCCCTATCCCAGTGACCCCATTGGTCACTCCACGCTGACCACTGGGATGGCTTTGGGAGCATAGCTGGGTCCCCATGGTTGGTGTCACCCATGCCAGCAACACCAGAGCTGTGTCACCATGCCACTGACCCCACTGGTCACTCCACGCTGACCACTGGGATGGGTTTGGGCACAGTCCCACATCCCCAGACACAGTGACCTGACACAGAATTGTCCCAACCCCTGGAGCAGTGGAATCCTGGGAAATGCAGATCCCAAACCCTCAGTGATGGGGCCAAGGAGGACCCAGGCAGCCCCAAAACCTAATTAGTGCCACCTTAATGAAGATCCAGTGTGAACCCATACAGGATGGACATTCCCAGAACTTTTCTCTCCAAATATTCCCATCCAGCCATTCAGGCGGAGCAGGAATTCGGGAAAATCCCTCAGCGCGATTTAATCCTTGAGGATGGGCACGATGAGACCATGGATCAGGTTTGGAACTCCAACCCCATCCCTGAACCCCAAACCAGGAGCTGCTCCAAAATCCCACTGTCCCAGGTGGATTCAATCTCCAATGTCCAGCCTGGCCTTGGGCACTGCCCGGGATCCAGGGGCAGCCCCAGCAAATCTGGGAATTCCAGCCCAGCCAGGAATTCCTTGCCAA
>NW_005055101.1:14032-16550 GCF_000277835.1 Geospiza fortis
TGCCAGCCCAGATGTTGCTCTTATTAAAGTCAGCATTAAAAACTCTTGTTACTCTGAATGATGCAAGATGAGACCAGTTGTGAAGCGTTGCTGAACCTTTCCCAGTTCTGCTGGATTTCGACACATTGTAGATCAGGCCCTAAATTATCTAACTTCCTCCTGCCCCCAAGTGTGAAGTCATTCCCTGGGGAAAATCTCCACTGAAATCACTAATATCTCTGCTTGGGAAAGGATTGCAAGAGCAGATGTTAGTGTTTGCCTTGAGGAATATCCAACATATTTGAGCAATCACAACATATAGTGAGATGGAAAGATAACAACAGAATAAAACAAATGTCTTTCTAAAGTGCTTACTCTTTACTATGTTTAAGAGGAAGCATCATATTTCCTGAAGATCATCACCTGTCATTAAAAGAGAATCTGTGACTGCACACTTACCTGACTTTAGGGGAAGGGGAACACCTTTAAGCCTTTCTTTGTTTCATATGTTTACAATGAAGTAAAACTTAGTTCTCTTTATTTACACCTTCCTCTTTCCTTTTTTTTTTTTTTAAGGAAACTTCATTCCAGAAAGCCAATAGCTAATAAATGTTTAATACTTATGTGTTAAACAAACAGTTTCAATTTTTATAAATATGACTTGACTGTGAAAAGCAACATTTATTTTATTTTATTTTATTTATTTTATTTTCATTTCCCACTCCCTATTCCACAACCAAGTCAGTCCCCGAGATCCCCCTGGATTTCTCCTCCTCCTGCGGATCCTCTCCCTAAGGATTCATCCCTCTGACTCCAGGAAGGCAGGGCTGCATCCCCTCCCCTGCTCCTGGCACCTGGAATGTCATCCCAAATGTCACCGTGCTCGGAATGCCACAGCCCGGTGCTCCGGGGAGTTCTGATCCCGGAATCCCGATTCCCGGGTCCTCGGCAGGGTGTAAAAATGGGAACACGGCGTTATCTGGAGCCTACGGAATCATCCGGAACCCGTGACGTTGGCTCCATCCCGGTTTTCGGTTTTCCACATCGGCACCGGCATGGAGCCCATGAGGGGTCGGATCCCTGGAATCCCCGGGATGGAGCCCATGAGGGGTCGGATCCCTGGAATCCCCGGGATGGAGCCCATGAGGGATTGGATCCCTGGAATCCCCGGGATGGGGCCTCAAGGGGTTGGATCCCTGGAATCCCTGGGATGGAGCCCACGAGGGGTCAGATCCCTGTGGAGCCCATGAGGGGTCGGATCCCTGGAATCCTGTGCCGTCATCTCAGATAGCACTGAATCCCAGGATTTCTTCTCTGGAAAAGTGGGGCTGCTGTTCCCATCTCTGCCCTTCCCCAGATACCTCCGAGCCACAAAGGGAATTATTCCCAAGAAGGGAATTCCAATGGAAACTCCTTATCTGGGAAGTCAAAGGGTGGGAACTCGTCATTCCACCGATCTCAGTGATCTGGGGATTTGTGCGTGTTTTCAGTCCAGTAACTGCCCATCCATCCATCCATCATCCATCCATCATCCATCCATCCATCCATCCATCCATCATCAATCCATCCATCCATCCATCCATCATCCATCCATCCATCCATCCATCATCCATCATCCATCCATCCATCCATCCAGATCCCAGGAATACCAACACCGCACACTCTCACATTCCCAAAAAACACCGGAGCGCGTTCTCCCAGCGTTTATCCACCCCACAGGACAATCCCGACCCCGCTGTGCAGCTCCGGGACCGGGGCCGTGTTTGGGGTTTTTAGCGGTGTTTGTTTTGGGCGGCCCTGCCCCGGCGCTGACCCCATACATTGTCCGTACGTCCATCCATCCATCCATCCATCCATCCATCCATTGCAGCATCCCAAAGCACCGCACGGATGGAACAGGAATTTTCCTCCTCCCATTACAGCTCCCGTTTTCCATCCTCATCCGCTGCTTCCCGCTGCACTGGGGCCAAGCCGTGATGGGAATCGCTCCTGTCTGGGATCCCAAACCCTGCCCGGGCAGATCCCAGGAATACCAACACCGCACACTCTCACATTCCCAAAAAACACCGGAGCGCGTTCTCCCAGCGTTTATCCACCCCACAGGACAATCCCGACCCCGCTGTGCAGCTCCGGGACTGGGGCCGTGTTTGGGGTTTTTAGCGGTGTTTGTTTTGAGCGGCCCTGCCCCGGCGCTGACCCCATACATTGTCCGTACGTCCATCCATCCATCCATCCATCCATCCATCCATACTGGGGCCGAGCCGTGATGGGAATCGCTCCTGACTGGGATCCCAAACCCTGCCCGGGCAGATCCCAGGAATACCAACACCGCACACTCTCACATTCCCAAAAAACGCCGGAGCGCGTTCTCCCAGCGTTTATCCACCCCACAGGACAATCCCGACCCCGCTGTGCAGCTCCGGGACCGGGGCCGTGTTTGGGGTTTTTAGCGGTGTTTGTTTTGGGCGGCCCTGCCCCGGCGCTGACCCCATACATTGTCCGTACGTCCATCCATCCATCCATCCATCCATCCATCCAT
>NW_005055101.1:17258-23332 GCF_000277835.1 Geospiza fortis
CGAGTGGATGGATTCATCCCTCGGCTGCCATTCCAGCTCATCCCGCCGCGCCAACCATTCCAAACCCTCCGCCGCTCCCTTGGGAATGCGCTTCCAGCCACCAGCGCGGC
This sequence comes from Geospiza fortis, assembly GCF_000277835.1. Lineage (NCBI taxonomy): Eukaryota > Metazoa > Chordata > Aves > Passeriformes > Thraupidae > Geospiza > Geospiza fortis. The sequence goes on from NW_005055101.1 coordinate 17,369, forward strand.
GGGAATTGTCCCTGACCCTCATCTGGGAGCCCATTCCCAGCACAGCTCCTTTCCCACCGCTGATCCAAAATTCCAGCCAGCAGCCAGGCCTGTGTCCGGCTCCTGCTCCAAAATTCTGGATATTCCCGGCCTGGGAGTATTTGGATTTAGGGAATTCTGGATGTTGCAGCCAGGGAACCTCACGGGCACGCTGGTGCCCTTTGGAAATGGGAAATTTGGAGATGCCCACAAAGCTGGAGGGGAATTCCTCCATTTTTAGGATTTTGGGAAGTGCTGGGATGGGTGGGGACACCACACTCCATGAAATCCCGCGGGTCTGGATGGGACCTGTGGGTGGGAATTCCAGCTCCAGCATCGGGATCAGCTCCAAAACTCACAAAAACCATCACCAAACCCAAATCCCATCACTTTTTTCAGGAAAACATTTCAATTCCATCCACTTGGAGGATGCTGGGATTGCTCTGTGAACATCCAATTCGGCTTCATCAGGAATCAAAGCTTTCCATCAGAAATTCTGAAATCCCAGGATTTTATTTTCTGGAGAGGAGGGCATTGTAAATCCTTAATTATACAAATCTCAGTGAGTTATTCCAATTTTTTTTTTCCCCATCAATCATTTCACTCCTTGCTTGGAGAATCCTGGAAGCACCAGGATATTTTGGGATCCCAAACACCCAGCTCCTCTATCCCACAGCAGACCGCCATTTCCCACTCCCCTTTTTAGGAACACTCCCCAGAAATCCAGAATTCATCCCCCCAGATGTGTTTTTGGGATCCCGATGCCGGAATTCGGGAATCTCCGGGGGCTGTGCCAGCCTGGCCCTGCCGCCGCGGTGTCCCCGCTTAGGCCCGGCTTTGTTGTCCCCCCCACGCCCCCGCTGCCAGGAGGGGCCGGGATTAGCGGGGCCACGTGAGCTGGGCTTGCTCCAGGAACGTGCTCTGACGCAGGCTGGGATGCGGGAATGGGATCCAACACCTGCTGGAGGTGCCCAAATCCCGGGAAACTCCAGTGGGTAACAGGATTTGGGATCTCCCTCCTTTCCAGGTGCTTTCAGCACCCAGGTGTGACCCGACCCCGTTAAGTGTGGGGTGGTTCAGGCTGACGTTCCCTGCTGGCACCTATTCCCAAGGATTTGGCAGCCGTTCCCAGATCCTCTGGAATAGCCCAGATCCCTCCTGGAAGTGAGTCAGGGAAGCGCTCCAGGAAAACAGGATGGGAAAATTCATCCCATCCTGAAAAACCTCCGGCAGAAGGGATGGAGGGAGGGACGGAGGCCCCTCAGGAAAGAACCACTGAACCCCAGAATTCCCAACTGGTTTGGGAAGGGTTGGGAAGGATCTTAAACCTTGGGTTGGGAAGGACCTTAAAACATTTCTTCCAAGGGCAGGGACACTTCCCATTATCCCAGGTGGATCCAGCCTGGCCTTGGGCACTGCCAGGGATCCAGGGGCAGCCCCAGCAAATCTGGGAATTCCAGCCCAGCCCTTTCCCATCCTCTCAGCCAGGAATTCCTTGCCAAGATCCTAACCCTGCTCTTTGGAAAGTTCCAAAATCACCTGGCATGGATCCCGTCCCTTCCAACCAGTCCCAGTCCAGAGGGAAATGGGAATCACGGGGTTTTGGGGGCTCCCAGCTCTTCCCAACCTCATCTTTCCTGCTTTTTTTTTTATTTTCCCAGGAGAGGAAAACCTGTGGCAGCCCCAGCCCTTGTCCCCTCGTTCTGTCCCTGCGGGGAGCTGTTAACGAGCCGAGGTGATTAATTTTTAACGGCCTCCTCTTAATTGCCAGGCTATAAATAGACCTTTCACGGCCTTCCTCGGCCTTTCCCAGATGTTTTGCTCCGTGCTGGGAATCCCGGGATGCTCTGGGGGGCGTGGGGCCAAGGGTGGTGATGGAGTTGTAGGGTGGCCCAGGAGTTGTCCCCAAGAAGGTCTGGATGGAACCCATGGGGACACCCAGAGAATCCCATGGGTTTGCCAGCAGCCAGGCAGGCAGAAATCATGGAATTATGGGATCGTTTTGGTTGGAAAAACCGTTAGAGACTCCTGAATCCAGCCACTCCTCCCAGCACTGCCAAGGCCACCACCACGTCTCCGAGTGCCACATCCACGGGGCTAGTAATCCTCACAGGAATTGGGATCCATCCCTGCCCAGCTGGAAAACCCTTTCCACGCAGGAATTTTCCCAAAAATCCAACCTAAACCTTCCCTGGCACAATTTGGGATTGTCCCTAATGCTGAGTGTCACCTCCCTGTCCTGGCCCTAAGAAGGGCTGGAAAACACCGGGGTCGCTTGAACCTGAGCCTGGCATTGAACTCCTGATCCTGAGAGCAAATCCCTTCATCCCATCCCATTCCATCCCATGCCATCCCATCCCATCCCATCCCACCCCAATCCCATCCCATTGCATTTCCTCCCCATCTCATTTTATCCCACCCCGTTTCACTCCAATTCCATCTCATCTAAAATCATCCCAATTCCTTCCCATCCCAATTCTGTTCCATCCATCCATTATATCCCATCCCATCCCAAGTCATCCCAATTATTTCCATCCCAATTCTGTTCCATCCCATCCCATCCCATCCCATCCCATCCCATCCCATCCCATCCCATCCCATCCCATCCCATCCCATCCCATCCCATCCCAATTCCATCCCATTGCGTTTCCTCCCCATCTCATTTTACCCCACCCCATTTAATCCCAATTCCATCTCATCTCAAATCATCCCAATTCCTTCCCATCCATCCATCCATCCATCCATCCATCCATCCATCCATCCATCCATCCATCCATCCATCCATCCATCCATCCATCCATCCATCCATCCATCCATCCATCATCCCATCCCAAGTCATCCCAATTCTTCCCATCCCAATTCCGTTCCATCCATCCATCCCATCCCATCCCATCGCATCCCATCCCATCCCACAAGGGATTTATGGGAATTCCACCCCCTCCACTGTCCCCTTTTTTGCCTCCTCCACCTGGGATTTCCCATCCCATAACGACAATCAGATGGGGCGCTTTTCCCTTCAGATTTTCCCCGGAAAAAGCCGGATCCATGGATATGAGCTGCCCTGGGGATTTGGGACGGGTTTGGGATGCTCCTGCCCCTTCCCAGCTCATCCCAAGGACCTCAGAGATCACCTCGGCATCTCCGGGGAAATATTCCCCAATAGAAACATTCCCCAGGTTAATTAAACTCATTGAATGTTAATCATATCCATGGATTAATTAGGAAAAGCACTGGGAGGTGGAGCTGGGACATGGATCCCGGGAGGGAAGAAGAATTCCCTGGATGGGTGGAAGCAACTTTGGCTCCAAAATTCCATCCTGCTCTCCTGGAAGAACCCTCCTCTCCCCTGAGGGATCCCACTGTCACTTCCAGGTGATTCCCATAATTTCTGGGGCATCCCATCCTCATTCCTGGGTGATCCCATCCTCACTTCTGGGTGATTCCCATCATTCGTGGGTGCTTCCCATCTTCCCTGGGTGATCCCTGCTTTCCCTGGGTGATCCCACACTCACTTCCAAGTGATTCTCATCTTTTCTGGGTAATCCTCTCCTCATTCCTGGGTGATTCCCATAATTCCTGGGTGATTCCCATAATTTCTGTGTGATTCCCATAATTTCTGGGTGATCCCACCCTCACTTCCAGTTGATTCCCATGATTTCTGGGTGATCCCATCCTAACTCCTGGCTGATTCCCATCTTTTCTTGGTGATTCCCATCATTTCTTGGTCATCCCACCCTCAGTTCCTGGGCGATTCCCATAATTTCTGGGTGATTCCATAATTTCTGGATGATTCCCACCCTCACTATTGGATGCTTCCCATGATTTCTGGATGATCCCATCTTCACTCCTGGCTGATTCCCATATTTTCTGGGTGATTCCCATCATTTCTTGGTGATCTCATCCTCACATCCAGGTGATTCCCATCATTTCTGGGTGAACCCATCCTCACTCCTGGTTGATTCCCATATTTTCTGGATGATTCCCATCATTTCTTAGTGATTCCATCCTCACTTCCAGGTTGATTCCCATCTTTTCTGAGCAATCCCACTCTTTCCTGAATTATTTTCCCTCTCCCCTGATCAATCCCAGCTCTCTCTGGATGATCCCACCCTCACTTCCGGGAGATTCCCATTTCTCCTGGGTGATCCCTGCTCTCTCTGGATGATCCCATCCTCACTCCTGGCTGATTCCCATCTTTTCTGGATGATTCCCGTAATTTCTGGGTGATCCCATCCTCACATCCAGGTGATTCCCATAATTTCTGGTGATCCCATCATCACTTCTGGGTGATTCCCATCATTCCTGGGTGATCCCCATCTTCTCGGGGTGATGCCTTCTTTCCTCGGATGATCCTACCCTGACTTCCAGGTCATTCCCATCTTTTCTGGGTCACCCCACCCTCAATTCCTGGGTGATTCCCATCATTTCTGGCTGATTCCATAATTTCTGGATGATTCCCATCCTCACTTCTGCGTGCTTCCCATCTTTTCTGGGTGATCCCACCTTCACTTCCAGTTGATTCCCATGATTTCTGGGTGATCTCATAATTTCTGGATGATCCCATTCTAACTCCTGGGTGATTCCCATCATTTTCGGTGATCCCATCCTCACATCCAGGTGATTCCCATCATTTCTGGGTGAACCCATAATTTCTGGATGATCCCGCAATTTCTGGGTGATCCACCCTCACTCCTGGCTGATTCCCATCTTTTTTGGATGATCCCTCTCTCCCAGCCCGATCCCTCACTCCTTCAGCACAACTCAGAGCCAAAAAATCCCAAATCCCGCTCTCCCCAACCCATCCTGCTTCCAACTCTCCCAAACAGCTGCCTGAAAATTAAAACCAGACCCTAAATCCCCCTTTTTTTCCCCCCTTATTTCCAGCAGGATTTCTGCAAGATCCCAGCCCCGCTGCCGGGAATGCTGCAGCATTCCAGCTGCGATCACACCGTGTCTCTTCCCATCTCGTCACGTTCCCTCCTCGCCGGGATGAATCATCCTTCCCCCTCCCTTCCCAAACATCCACAGGCATACACAAAAAAAAAAATAAAAAATCCCAACCCCGGTGGCCCCTTTCCTTTCCTTCAGGGTTCCCGTCACATCCGCAGGGAAAAGTCAGGAGCAGCTTCCTCGGAATTGAAGATTTAATTGCAAGAATTCGTCTTGGAATTAAAATCCAGCTCGAGGAGGGGCTGGAAAGGATTTGTCCCCTCTCCCAGAAAAAAATAAAGAACCAGGAGATGCTGTGGATTGGGATCCACCGCTAAAATTCCATAAATTCTGGGAGCTGATCCGGGAATGAATCACCAGGAGCAGCCAAAATCCTGGGATTGCTGCAAAAGTCGGATTTATCCCGGTTTGGAGGAGCAGGGTGGGGACAGGAGGGGCTGGCGGTGACTTTTCCCTCTCCAGGTCGCATCCAGGTGGGATCAGCACCTTCCAGACCCAAAGGGGGCTTGGAAAAGTCAGTTTAAAGCTCTTGGAATTCCCGAGGAAAAAACATCCTGGCCGTGAAAAACCAGGAATGAGGAAAAGGGGGATGCCCGAGTGTGAAACCATCCCTGGAGAGAGAGGAAGAGGAGGAATTCGGGAATTCTGGGCGGCAGGGAAAAAATCAGGGAGCTGGGAAGGTTCTGGAAACTGGGAATTGGCTGCGGGGAAGGAAAAATGGTGTGAAAAGCAGGGAGAGGAATTTAAGGAGACAGGGATGAAGGAGGGAAAGGGGGAGAGCGGAGGAGAAGCGACAGCGCCCGGCCCACGGGGTGGGAATTTTCTCACCCAGGGATGGAGGCAGCAGCCGGGCTCCGGAGAAAAGATGGGAATTTCATCCCTAAGGAAAAACTGTGACCTCCCAGCCCTGGCACCCTGCTGGGCACGTCCTCCGCACCCGGGGGACAAACGCAGAGAGAGACTGGGAAGGGGGGATTTGGGATTTGGGAAGGGGGA
>NW_005055102.1:0-12289 GCF_000277835.1 Geospiza fortis
GCAACTTCAGAAAATCAGAGAAATTTGTGATAAAAGTTTAGGGCAGCACTCAATCACCATAAGGCATTTCACAAAGCATCAACTTGGCCCATTCAACTTAGCAAAGTTCAAGCCCATCCAATTTTAAGGTTCTCAAAACTCCAAGAAGAGGGAATTGGAAGGAAAAGAAAAGAAAAGAAAAGAAAAGAAAAGAAAAGAAAAGAAAAGAAAAGAAAAGAAAAGAAAAGAAAAGAAAAGAAAAGAAAAGAAAAGAAAAGAAAAGAAAAGAAAAGAAAAAATAATAAATATAGCTACCACTCCTGGGTTCCAGTGTTGTCTCAGCTGATAGAAATTCCAAGGGGAGGTAGCATCACAATGTGCTCACCTCATGTTCTGCCTTAAGTGCCCTTTGGCTTCCTGGGCCCTTCCCCTGGGTGGGACTTTTGGTCACCTGGCCACTCTGGGGCTTTATTTGGGCTCCAGGGGTGGGATGTGGATCATTGCTGCCAGTGTACCAGTGATCAGTGGCCACTATGGGGCTGGACTACAGGCCATAGGGGATGGGGTATGCAGAGCAGGACAACACCTCACCACTGCAAGGCCCAACCTGCCCCTTCTTTCACACACATGCCCAAAATGTTTCAAAACAGCAATCCTTCCAGTGTCTCACATGTGCCCTTACAAAACATCTCTCCCTATCTTTCTTGTAGCTGAAGGACTGCACATTACAGAATTATAATTGGCTTCTAGGGACAAAATTTCTCAAGCAATCTGTCTTTGTGGACAAGAAGGCCAATGGTATCCTGGCATACATTAGGAAGAGCATTGCCAGCAGGTTGAGGGAGGTGATCCTGCCTCTCTACTCAGCCTTGGTGAGACCACATCTGGAGTACTGTGTCCAGTTCAGGGCCTCCTGTATTGGGTTTTCATGGCAAGGCTTTGGTAGAGAGGGGGCTACAGAGGTGGCTTCTGTGAGAAGCTGCTAGAAGCTTCCTCCATGTCTGTCAGAGCCAATGCCAGGTGGCTCAAGGATGGATGTGCTGCTGGCCAAGGCTGGGCCAATCAGAAATGGTGGTAATGCTTCTGTGATAACATATTTAAGAAGGAAAAATGTTATTGCACAGATGCAATTGCCCTCAGAGAAGAGAGGAGTGAGAATATATGAAAGGAACAGCTATGCAGACACCAAGGTCAGTGGAGGAGGGGGGGTACTCCAGGCACCAGAGCTGAGGTTCCCCTACACCCTGTGGTAAAGATTATGTTGAAGCAGCTGTGTCCCTGCAGCCCATGGAGGTTCACAGGGATGCAGAGATCCACCTGCAGCCTGAGGAGGAGACCCACACCAGAGCATGTGGATGACTGAGAGAGGGCTGTGAACCTGTGGAAAACTGGTGCAGGAGCAGGCTCCTGGCAGGGACCTATAGACCTGTGGAAAGAAGAGTCCATGCTGGAGCTGGTTTCCTAATAGGACATATGACCTTGTGGGAGACCTGTTGCCTAGAATCAGAAGAAGTTTCCAAATAATATTAGGATTGATAACATAAAGAGCAGTCTTTTAATGAAAGCTTTCAGGTGCACAAAATGCATCCATGTGCACCAGCAGCATGGGTTTTTCACAATTTTTATAAGTTTAACCAATCAGTATATCTGGCAAGTACATCAAATAGGAGACTGGTTGTACTGGTAACCCACCTTTGGGCCTGCCCCATTGGAGCCCCTCCAAGGGTTCTTAGCCCTATATTTTGTTATGTCTTCCGGGTGCTGGTGCATAACAAGATGTCTTTGTTAGAAATTCTTGTCTTGAAAATAAGACTAAATAGAATTTCAAGAAGGTGGCATAATGTGTGAGAAAGGGTAATTTACTATTCTAAAATATGAGAAAGTCCTAGAGACTATGCAGCTATATATTAAAAATCTACAAAGCTACAAATAATTAAAATTCTAAAAGTCTTCAGGCATCAGATCCATGCTGGAACAGGCTGTTTTTGAAGGACTGCACCCTTTGGAAGAGTGACCCACGTTGCAGCAGTTCATGGAGAACTGTTGCCCATAGGATGGACCCATGTTAGAGAAGTTTTTTAAGGACTGTCTCCCATGGGCGGAACCCCTTGCTGGAGCAGGGGAAGGACTCTTCTCCTTGAGCAGTGGCAGGAGCAAAGTGGGATGAACTGACCATAACCCCCATTCCCCATCTCCCTGTGCTGCTGTTGGGAGGAGGTAGAGCTTTGGAAGGAAGGAGGCATGGGGGGAAGGTGTTTTTAAGATTTATTTTACTTCTCATTATCCTGCTCTGATTTTTTTTTTTTTAATAAATTCAGTTAATATCCCCAATTCGAGTCTGTTTTGCCTGTGACACTATTTGGTGAGTGATTTTTCTCAGACCTTCTCTCAACTCATGAACCTTTCATTATATTTTCTCTCCCCTGTCCAGTAGTGGAGGGGAGTGATAGAGCAACTTTGGTGGGTGCCTGGCATTCAGCAAAGGTCAACCCACTACAGCTCCTCAGTACAAGAGAGATATGGAGTTCCTGAAGCATGCCCAGTAGAGGGCTACAAAGATGATTAGGTGACTGGAACATCTCTGTCAGGACTTAAAGAATGCAGTAAAATGTCTCAAAACATTGTCAAAGAAGGAAGTTCCCATAAGATAAGCCACCACAACAGGCACAGATGGCAAAAAGGAAGGTGTTAATTCCAAGCCTAAACAGAGTTTTGGAATTAGCACAGCAGACAAAATTCCACTGGACTGTGGGAACTTGTGATAAGCGCAGATGGCAAGAAATGAAGATGCCAGGCCTGGTGAGGCAGATCTGGGTAACCTACCCAGACAAAAATTCCCACCATGGCAAACTGTGGGAAAGGAAACCACTGCTTACATCCATTCCAGCCCAAGTTGTGTAAATAGCATCTATGCTCTGTGGATACTTGGGACTTGGACTTTATAAAAGTGGTACCACCAGAAGAACACTTTGGGACTCCCATCACTGAGAAGACCAGAAGAAGGGACAGCAGGATGCCACAGGAACCCATGTGGTGGTGGCTATCTTTACTTAATATGTCTCTCTCTTTCTTTCCCCCTCCTCACATCTACTGTTAAATAAAATGTGTACTATTGACTTTGGCATATTGTCTCATTTGCACCTTTATTTGGGCAGAGGCATTTTTAATAATCAGATCCTAACATTATTTTGGTGTCAGAAGTGGGATACTGTTCTCTGACCTGAAGTGCCTTTGACAATAGTACATTTTTCCTCTGAGGGAAATCTGGTGTAGTTCCTTTTGTAGGAACTTTTGGAAACATTTGCTGCAGTATTCCCTCTGAGGGAATTTTGTGTGTTAACTTTTAGAAACTTTGCCATAGCCTTCCTCTGAAGAGGTTGTGTTAACTTTTGAAAACTTTGCCTAGGCATTCCCTCTGAAGGAATTTTGTGTGGGTGATTGGGTAGTTCCTTCTGTGGGAGTTTTTGGAAACTTTGCTATGAATTGTGTCTGAGTGAATTTGTAATTCCCTCTGTGGGAATTCTGGCAGAAAATGGCTATCCTGTGTGGCCAGTGTAAAGAAAATATTTTGTTGTCCTTGGAAAATTTTAGTTACCACTCTACCCCTGGAGTGGAGTTGGTGTGAGAAAATTGGGATAATGTGCAACAAGTTACTTAGAAATCTGAAAATGAAATAATGCTATCTTTCCATGATTTGGTGAAAAATTGTTCTACCAGTTACATGAGGAAAAGGGAAAAAAGTGCAGGCAGAGGCACTGCTTGCTGCTAAACTCAAAAAAAGACTCCAAGCGGAGACACTGTTAGCTGACCAATGCACTCCTAACACAACTTAGGAGGCTTCAAACTGAGCTTTGGAATGTGCATGAAAGAGAGAGAATATTGCAGGAAGGATTGCAGGATGTAGAACCCATACCATTATCAGAAATATGGCCTTGTGACTCAGACCTTTTGTTGTGTTCAGTGGACGAGTTGAGGGAATGTAACTGAATCTATAGTTGTCCTGATAAAGAACAAAATGTAACATTTGCATTGACATCTGATAATGAAGTAGCATGCCAACCCTTAATTAAGCCTGGCCATAAATCAGGTGAGATTGAAATCCAGTCAGTACTACTTTTTCAGTAGAATGTTGAGAGGCTAAGTGTGCTTCCTGAGCAGCAAAAAGTTAAAATTACTGTAGTAAACTGAGCAAATGTTATCTTTGAAACTGATAAGGTTCATTGATGACTCCCAGATGAAAAGAGGAAATCTGTTAACCTAAACACTAAAAGAAACCCAGAGACTGCATTCCCTAATTCTATTATATCACAATACTGGATTTTTGCTACAACGCAAAATAAAATTTCTGAAGTTATAGCTAATTTGGCTTTACTAACAGCTGCAGTAATAATTTTTGCAAACCGAACAACCAAAATACTAACAGCTGCAGTCGGCAGTGATGAGATGGTCTTCTAATTCTCTTATCTGGACGGTTTATTACAAGCAATTGAATAACAATACTTCACCTTTAACTGCTGCTATGCTAAATTTTGTGGGACTGGTAACTCAAATTCATAGAGCTTCCCACTTGTGTATGGCAGGGCAAGGGCAATACACTTTTAATAGACTCCAGCAGGAGTCAGATGCTGTGCTTGCCAAACTTACAGTTTCACTGCCCCCGGACATAAAGTTAACCAGAGGAATTCCCCCTAAAAAACAGGGGAAGTAACAGCAGTGAAGCAAGCATTTGATAAAATAGACATTCAAACTCCACTTGAGAGATATCAAGTTCATGCAGTTAAAAAGCTTGATTCACTATGGAGTAACCCATCCAGAGAAACCCTTCTGGGGTTTGTGCTGTTTTCTTTTTCTAGGAATGCTAGCACACCCCCTGCCCCCCCCCCACAAAGGCTGTGCAGTGGGGGGTGGGGGGGGGGGGGGGGGGCTACCAGCACATTTACATGAGAAGACTCACAGCTAAGAAGATGTAATAACCACTTTTCTCTTTTAACTTTTGATTGCTTCTGTGGTATACACAGTAACTGAATCAACACTTCATGGATTGTTCTTTCTTTTTTAATAATGATCAGTCTATAGTAGACTGAGTTTTCACTTCTTTTTATATGAACCTGCTAACAGAATCCGATGGAATTTTTAACTGCCCCCATAATTTCTTGTATTATCAGTTCATTAATTCTTGTGATTTGTTTGTGTTTTCATGGATAGCAATTTGGGTGACCAAATATTATTAGGATTATATAAGACAAACCATTTTATGTATTGTTAGTTTGATTTCTGCTAATTTTGTCTTTTTACTGAAAAAAAATAATGTGGGAAAAGCTTTTACTTTTATCTTATGGATGTATACTTTTGTTTCAACCAATTAAGATCTTTACCTCACTTTTATAATCTATTCTAATCAATATGGTAACTATAGTACATTCTGCATCACACATGCTTCTCAATTGTGGGTACAATTCACTGTAGCAGCAATTACAAATGAATATGATGAGGGCAATTTACCCACTGAAAAAAAAAAAGAGGAAAAAGAAATCTAGGGTAATGCAACTAAATTTGAAAGGGAATTAATTTCACTTATAAGCCCACCATTAGTAAAGCCACAGTTTTTGTTTTGTATCAAGACCAAATCACAACGAAGCTGTATTCTATCCCCTGGAAAATATAGGCTTGATGTAAAGATGTGTTTGCATAATAAACTTTTGTATGAGAACTTTGTATGCTAAAAGTTACATATTGAGCCCACATCCAATGGGCACAGTATTGTGGAATACCTCACACCTACTACCCATTAAGATAATGAAGCAACAAATGTGTGCTAAAAGTTAATTTTTCATGGTGTGTAGAATTGCCCAGTGGGACAAGAACATTACCTATAAATTCATCCAACTATATATGGATGTGGTTGAGAGAAAACCCTATTTTGTGTGAACACACCTCCTTGACAAACTGGGGAACTGATGGATCTGCCTCCTGCACAGGTCCAACAGATCACGGTCCTGTACTGGGAACATCCCAGTTTGTCAAGGCCACAGCTATTTCACATAATCTGTACCTGCAATCATGGCAGCACATTATTCTGTACCCTTGCCCAAGACTTTTTATGCATTCAAGCAAGCTAATTCCCACAGGGGTCTTGACATGGCCTTTCATTCTAGTTCTCTTTCAGCAGCTCTGGATTTCACCTGAAGATATGTAGTAAATTATGGTGAAATGTGGCCTATTCCTATGAGAAAAATTTGTGACAACAAAACTGTCTAAACAGGCTTTAGTCATTCTACAAATGTATCTTTTAGTCTAACTACAGCAATATATCAGTTCTTTAATCATTCAGACTGAAAAAAAATTGTACTTTTTCATAGAACTTGATATACTTACAAAATAAAGAGGAGGAATTGTTAACTTCCTTTTATGTGTGTCTCAAAACAAAAGACCAGAGTTGTTCATTCAGACCACCTACAAGACTATCTGCTTCCTTTCCATCTTCTTGCACTATTGTGCCTTAATTGCAATGTTAGTATCAGTGCAATTTTGCAGCTTAATTCTGGCTTCCCTTTGCGTTCTATTTATCAGTCTATTCTGTGCACTCCAACAACATGATTTAGGGATGCTTCTCTTTCTCTTTCTCTTTCTCTTTCTCTCTCTCTTTCTCTTTCTCTCTCTCTTTCTCTTTCTCTCTCTCTTTCTCTTTCTCTCTCTCTTTCTCTTTCTCTCTCTCTTTCTCTTTCTCTCTCTCTTTCTCTTTCTCTCTCTCTTTCTCTTTCTCTCTCTCTTTCTCTTTCTCTCTCTCTTTCTCTTTCTCTCTCTCTTTCTCTTTCTCTCTCTCTTTCTCTTTCTCTCTCTCTTTCTCTTTCTCTCTCTCTTTCTCTTTCTCTCTCTCTTTCTCTTTCTCCTTTTCTTTTCTTTTTTTTTCTTTTTTTTCTTCTTCTCTTCTCTTCTCTTCTTTCTCCTCTTTCTTTCTCCTCTTTATTTGATAAGTCATTCCTAGCCATCATTATTTTGCAGTAAGTTGAGATTTGCTGACTAAGGGTGCAGCAGTTTTGGTTCAACTGGACGAAAACACCAATTAAGTGTAGTAGTTTTGGTTCGATTCCAGGCCAATGCACCAATCAATGTAGTAGGTTTAGTGCTGGCCAAACACCAGTGCACCCACTAGAATTATTTACTCATTTTCTGCTACGAGATAAGGATTAGGAGGCTCAAAATTTAAAGTGTATAAAGAAAACTTCATTAACAGAATCAAAAGAAAAAATAATAAGAAATCAGACTAAACCTTCCAAACACTTCTCCCCCCCCCAACTTTTCTTTCTTTTTCCCACTGACAACGTAAAGAGACAAATTTGGTATTTTCAGTCAGTTAACCACTCTTTAAAAAATCTTTCTACCACTTATTGCAAAACCGCTGTGGGGGGAGGTGTTCCCCCTGCCATACCATGGAGACTTTTCCACAAGAAACAGTTCTCTCTTGGTTTTAATTTTCACGAATAGCAGCAGTCCAGAAATCTTCAATCATTAAGTCCCTCCCACCCTTGGTAGTCTTTTCCACAACTACCACCATGGGTCATCTCAGCTTATTGGGGTGCAATTTTAAGGATGAGCTGTTCTAGCATAGAGACAAAAGTTCTCCTCATCCATCTCTGGGAAACAGACGTCTTCTTCTATCCCTGGGGCAAGGTTTCTCATCTACTCACAGCTACTTTGACATCTGCTTGCTTCAACACTGGTGCCTCTGTTCATGGCTGTGGTTAGAACGCTACATCCCCACAGTGCATTCCATGAGTTACAGGGACAAAGGAGTCTGATGTATCAATTATATCTTCACCATAGCCTTACAAGAGAATTTCAGACCAAGACTAAGGCATCTCATTCTCCTCCCATCTGGGATTTGACTCCTTCTTTACTGACCTCAATGTCTCCATATTGTTTTCTTTACGTGTCTTCACCCTTTCTTTTTCTCTTACTTGAAAGAGGATTGATGTCTGTAAGTTTCATCTGTGCACTGAAAGGGTTAATATCTCGCCCGGGCCTGTGGATGGTCATGTGATCTCTGCCAGGTAGTGGAGCTGCTCATGGTGTCGGCTCCTGCCACACTGGGGGTGGGGCCTGAGACAGGCCCCCCGGGGCAGTAGTCAGGATTTCAGCAGCCTGATTTGTGGGAAAAAAACCTAACTCCACAACTTGTAAAAGTTGTAAAGCCGGTATGTTTATTACAGCGCTGGATGCATGTGGGGATCATTCCCCCTAAGGGACGTGTGCACCCCTGAGAATTCCTGAACTTTTTTTATGCCCCCTTATTTGTACATATGCATAGGGTTTCAAAATAGGTTTATGCATATTCATTTTACTGGTTTCGTGTTACAACTTGCAATTAGTCCCTATCAGTCCTTGTACAGAGAGAGAACTCTCTGGTTATCTTGTCCATCTCTTGCAGCCTCAGCTTTAGGCTCTTGTCTTCGTTTCAAAGTTCAAGGCCCCCCCCCTTATCTTTCTTTCCAGCTTGGAAGTTCACATTCTTTTCCTCGGCTGACAAAGTTTTGCGAGCACAGGGTTTTTTGCGAGAACAGGCAGTCTTAAGCACAGCACAGAGTTAACAGACTAAACAACATATTTCATCCATGCAAGCAAGCTATAGACTAAATAATTAAAAATGGCACATTTCACCTAAATCCAAAATGGATTTTAACCCTGTAAAATTTTCACTCTGTTTCAGGCCTGCGCATGACTCAGCGGCAGCACGGTGCAGGTCGATAGCTTCCCCTCTCCCTGTCCGTCAGCTGCAGGTGGAACTCAACAGCGGCAGAATCTCAGCCGAGCCACGCTGCGGGATGGGGACCTGTTAAAAGCCGGAAGCAAGAGAACTTTTCCTGGCGATTGTTAGTTTTTAAATGTGATTTCACAGAGGCGTGTTCAGCTTTCTTAAGTGGTTTAGCAAGGTGTCAGTATTTAAAACTAGCCAGCTGATTGGTTCTGTTGGGTTCGGAGGAAGATGTTAGCAGTCCTCACAGAGAATCACTTCTGTAACTGATGGATTTTCTCTTTAACTAATAACCAAACTATGTTAAACCATGACAAAGGGTCACACAGTTAATGGCCTGAGTAGAAGGCATGCAGCAGGGCTTCCCAGAGAGAGTAGCAAGCAGATAATTTTTCTCAAAATTCCCTATTTTGGGAGTGGCCAGAGACTACTACTGTGCATTCTGATATACAGGGGGTCACAGTCAGTGTTTTTCTTCCACCATGGTCTGGTCCTGCTACAGCAGTACCACAGGAGCCCTTGTGGAGCTGGAACCATGCCAGGGGATGGGCAAGGATCCTCCACAATTTCTCCCTAAGAATTTTCCTGATTTTTGCCAGGTATCCCATTTGCCTGATGTTACATGAGAACTTTGGGTAATTCCAGAGTCCTGTTGTCATATTTCTGAAATACAGTAAGTTTTGTTTTTCGCTATTTGCAAATGCAGTAAAGAGACAATGACAGAGCCAGTGCTGAAAAGCATGATTTCCAAGACATAGCTCCCCAAATACAGAAAAGGAGCATTATTTTAATGTTCTTTTCTAAATGTTTCATACACTTTTACTCAAGTGTTTTGGTTCTGACTGAGATAGTGTTAATTTTTCCTTAGCAGACCTCACAGTGCTGTGCTTTGAATTGGTAGCTGGAAAGGTACTGATGACACACCACTGTTTTGGCTACTGCTGAGCAGCGCTCTCTCTCTAACATTCCCCCCCTCCCCCACATCAAGGGGTTGGGAGTGGGTAAGATCTTGGGATGGGACACAACCAGGCCAGTTGACCCAAATTAACCAAAGGGATATTCTATACCATATGTCATCAGCTCAGATATAAAACCTAAGGGAGAGAAGAGGAACAGAGGGGCATTCGTTATTCTACAATGTTTGCCGTACGGAGCAATCGTTATGTGTGTTGAAGCCCTGCTTTCCTGGAAGTGTCTGAACATTGCTCACTGATGGGAAGTAGAGATTAACTTTTCCCTTTCCTTCTGTGTGCACAGCCTTTCACTTTTCTTCTTTTGCTCTAGTAAACTGGCTTATCTGAACCTACTAGTTGTTTTCTATTCTCTCTCCTTTATACCAGGAGTGATAGAGCAGCATGGTGGGTACCTGACACCCAGCCAAGGTCAACCTACTACACCAAGATAACTTGAACTTTTTGTTTGTTTTTTTCCCAACTTCTGTTTATGCTTGTTCTAACACCTTTTTGAATTTCACATTTAAAAGGTCATAGTTTAGCCATCAGAACTCAAGGAAGGCAAGATTGATATTAGCCAAATCTCATGTATTTTACTGCAGTCACCCTATACACACACCTTTGAGACAGCAGCTATTATATTTTCATTGTGACACAATAATATGTATTTATACGTATGATGTACATGATATATGTAAAGCCTATTTGGCCTCCCAGTAATTTTACAACTATGACTTTCTACATACAGGAATAATTTTGTCTGGCACTGAAATGCTGCTATTTCTGGGATAAAACACAATTTGCTCCAGTTGCACTCAGTTTTCTGAAAAGACGTGAAGAAACATATCCTTTCCAAACAAAACCATAGTGTCGCACGTCCCAGCTAGATGGTGACAGTGGGGGGGCGACAGTCCCCCTTTCGGGGCTCCGCAGAATCCCAGCTACCAGTGGAGGCACAACGCAGAACAAAAAGGCCACAGCAGCAGCACGGGCCTGGGGTGGCACTGGGTTACTTTATTTGATGTTACACTCCCCGAGTCTCGGGGTCCCAGGCAATGAGCTGGGGGCAAACAACAGCTTATAAAGGGGGGGCAGGTCTCAAGGGAGGATACAATGTTCAACTAATCAGGAGAACTGGGGGTGGAACACAAGGGCAAGGGATAAAAGGGAGGAAAACTGCTTGGGACAGGAGGGGTTAACAACTGGATGTGGGAGGAAAGGGTTTGAAACTTGGCAGAAAAGTAGCTAAGTAGCAAAGAGATAAACCGACACCTGGCTCAATTGAATAACAAAGACAAATCTGTGTCACTCCAAAAGCAGGGGGGAAAAAGCCCAAATAACTACCAAACAACAAATCAAACAATAACCTGCAAAATAAAAACACACTACAACACCATAGAGTTACATTGCACAGGCAGAGTGTACCTCCATATTTGGGTAATATGAAGGCTCTGGATTTTAGCAACATGTGGTCAGAAATATGTTTTCACATATCACTGAGAAAATCACAGTTTTGCAAACCATATGTCAACTCTTACAGGAAATAGGTTCACTAATAAATTAAGGAAATAGCATTGTTTATTTGGATGTTCTTATCACAAGCAGTGCACATTTTCTTTGGAGGATTTGCACTAGGTAAGTTCAGCCACAGTTTGGCTGATAAAGATGTCCAGATAGTGTGCATCTTTCTGTGATAATAGAATCATAGAGTGGTTATGGTTAGAAGGGACCTTGAAGATCATCTAGTTCCAACCCCCTGCCTTGGACAGGGATACCTTCAACTAGATCAGGTTGCTCAGAGTTCCATCCAACCTTGCCTTGAACACCTCCAGGGATGGGACATCAACAACTTCTCTGGGCAACCTGTTCCAGTGCCTCACTAGCCTCCAGGTAAAGAATTTTCTTCTTCATCTAATCTAAACCCTCTCTCTTTCAATTTGAACCCATTTCCCCTTGTCCTGTCACTACATGCTCTTGTAAATAGTCTTGCCCCATCTTTCCTGTAAGCTCCTTTCAGGTACTGTAAGGCCACAATTAGGTCATCCTGAAGCCTTCTCTTTTCCAGGCTGAACAATCTCAGTTCTCTCAGCCTTTCCTCAGAAAGGTTCTCCATCCCTCTGATCAACTTGGTGGCCCTCCTCTGAACTCACTCCAACAGGTTGATGTTGTAGTGCTGGTTTTGACAACCAACTAAACTCCAAATACGCTGCACCCCTTCCCCACATCAGTAAGGTAGGGACAATAAATGAGAGATGATGAGTTAAAATAACAGTTTACTAAAAACAAAAAGCAATGGAATGAGACACATAATGAAAATAAAATTATACAGAAGAGGGAAATGGTTTAACCAACAAAAACCAAGGTGTTACATAGTCCCCCTGGAACAAAGACTGGCTGCCATTTTCCAGGCAGCCCACGTGCCCAACCCCCCCTCCCCGGAGCAGCTCCAGACCTGCGGCGTCACTTCTGACGCTTTACTGTCTCTTCCTTGTTATGAACAGAATTAGGTTAAATTCTATTTCTATAGAGAAAAGAAAACAAAGTTACAAAATCTTTAGACCCGGAGTTGCTGCGGCAGTGTTACTTGTTATGTTAATTACAAGTC
>NW_005055102.1:12806-19215 GCF_000277835.1 Geospiza fortis
TGTCACACTGCGGGGGAGGGGGGGCGGGAATATTGTCCCACTGGTCACTGAAAGCTGCGCTCCCGACCCCACCACTGCTCTTCGCTGCCATTCAGAGCTGTCACTTCAGCTCCGTGTCTCAGGAGAGGCTCCGCTGCTTCTCTTCAGCCCCTTGTCTTGTCAAAACATCGTAGAGGTTCAGTAAATGGGGAGAAAATGGCTGTGTGTAGTGCCAGTATCTGCTGGTCCCTCTGCTGGAGTGAGCCAAACAAAATGGCCTTGTTTCCGGTTCCAGCCACGGCATTTTCCCTGCCGAAATCACACCTATGGCTATGATGTAATATGGTATTGAATAAACAGTGTTGAAAGCTCCACCCCCTTGTCTTTGTACCCAGGACAGTTGCGGTCCCCAGAGCTGGAGTAGAGGGGCAGAATCACCTCCCCTGACCTGCTGGCCACACTTCTTTTGATGCAGCCTGAGATATAATTGACTTTCTGGGCTGCAAACACACATAATAGCTATTAGTACCTGGTCTCAGGATGTGGATACCGGGGGAAAAGCAAAGTAAGAAGTAAACAGCAAGAGGGTGATGGCATTGTGAATGGATTTTGGAAAATATTTGCATAAATAAAGGATGTGAAGGTATAGAAAGTGTTTGGACAGATTTAGTAGGGATGTAAACAAACATTAAAGCTGATAATTTTTCTTCCCACTCTCTCTCATTGGGAGAATCTGTGTCCTACATGCTGGATGAGAATTCATCATCTGAGGGAATAAAGGGGAGGGGGTAGATTCTGGCACAATTCCCTTTTTGCCTGAACCCTGCAAAATTCAAGGGACAGCCCAAAAGGTAAATCAAGGTGGGCAACTTGGCATTGCCTTGCTGTCTAAGGGTAGTTACTAAAGGTTTCATTCCATAAGAATTGTTTTCCAGTGGCTTCTAGACAAATTTCCATTTAAAAGCTTTTTTTAGGATTTGGGGTTTTTTGGTAATTTTTATCTGAGCATGAGCAGGAAAACATACTCTCAAATCTAGTAAACACTGAAAGGCAAACTAAATTTTCAGTGAAAAATATCACTGTAGATGCAGCAACCCCAAATAATCTAATTAACAGTTCTTTTAATGATAAATAAACCAGGATAACATCCAGCTTCTCTTCTAAAAACTGAATTTGTTCTCTACTACTAATAGCAGTAAAAATTAATAACATCTTAGCTTTGTGATTAAAGTAAGCTTAGGTAATTCTGAAGGAATGAGAGGAGCCAGTCTACCAAAGGAAACAAGGTATTTTGTATTTGTCACATAAATGTATTTATATTAAATCACATACTTGACCCTCATTATTCTCCTGTTATCTCATTTATAAACTTCAGTTAGCACTTGCTCAGCTTTGGAAAGCTGTTTGAAATACATTTAAGAAAAGGTAGATATATCAAGGATTAATCATTTTTCAAATTATAAAAGAAATATTTTGCCATGTTCTGACAGAAAATATTCAGTTCATAGAGAACAGCAAAACCAGAGAATTTCGTCTGGATTTTTGTTTAGATTTGTTTCCTTCTGCTCAGTTTCCTACAGATATATTTTGCATTTAAGGGATTTTCTCCTAATGATATATCGATGCAGGACATCCCCCAGCCGGGGAATAACGTGCAGTGACTCCATGATTCAGAAGGCTAATCAAATGCTTTATTAAGCTATACTATATTATATTACACTACATAATATACTAAACTCTATACTAAAGAAAAACCCGTGACCCTTTCAGACAGTCACCACACACCTTTGACCTAATTGGTCAATCAGTCAAAACAACCATCATCAGTGGCCAATTAACAAATCACTTTTGGTAAACAATCTCCATAACACATTCCGCATGTGCCAAACAACAGGAGCAGCAAATAGAGATAAGAATTGTTTTCTCTTCTTTCTCTGAGCTTTCTCACTGTGTTCCCCAGGAGAAATCCTGGGAATGTTGTGCCTGCTGCTCTCTGTGAAGAGAGCTGTGGCCACAATGCTACTGGGTTTTTTTGCTGTGTTTTGGTTTTTTTTTAACCTTAAGTATTTATGCTGTTGGTGTCATTGATTTAAAAATCAAATGACTGAAGGCTAGATTTCATAACATGATAGGATGATCATTCTCCTTTTGCTTTCCCTTTCACTGTCTCCTAGCCTGGGGGGGTCAGCTTATCTACATTTTAACCACGGTCTGATAGTATTAATAAAAGGAGTTTGTAGTATCTCAGAGAATTAAGGATCTAGGCACACTGCAGAAGAGTTTATTGTTAACCGATTTATTTTTTTATCCTAGAAAAAATATAAGAGAATGAAGAGTTTATTTACTGGAGTAGTAGTGTATCCAGTATAATATAGTAGTATAGCTCTCTTTGTACTTGTAATACAATGTTTCTGGCTTAGTATAACCACATTATTCAGTACACTGAGTTTACTGAAATTGTAGAAGCTGATAACAGTAATTAAACAAAATGACATGACAAGTAGTATTTTATTATGCAATCCCAGAATGCCTAGACGAGTTGTTAGGCGCACCTACAACTGCTTTGAACCACATGGAAGAATTATTTTTATATATAACATGGATTCTGGTAAAGAATGATCTGATTTGCTTGCAACTATGCAGTTCTCTCATCCTAATTACCATGTTAAGAGCTCATCTGCTTAGTAACTAGACTGATACTGATTTAAGTAACAAAAATCAGGAGTGAACATTGCTGTTGGTTTAATGACTGACAGGGATAAACACATGGCCCAAGGCATAGCAGTACACCATTAGTCCCCAGACAAAGTCCTGAAATGCAGCCGTTGGTGTTTTTGTAAACTGAGACTGCAAGTATTTCAAGTCTGCATGAAGGACCAGACTAAGGGAACATCCTTGAGTAAGTGTAGGGTATATCTAGGGAACAAGGTGTGCATAAGCTGAATTATTTAAATGCATGCTCAACATTTCATAGGACTTTTAATAATGTGTAAATTGTCCTGGATAGCTTCTAGTCTTCTTGTTTGAAATAATATATTTGCATTCAATCAACCTATTCTAAAAGGTTACATTTCCAGAAAACAGGATGTCCTTAATATGAATACTAAATCCTCTTATATGAATTACTTTCACAATTTTCAAATTTGAATGTGCACCTCTCAAAGCCTTAGCTCACACTGGCTCTAATCTGTAGCATAATGAAGTCACTGCAAAAATCTGGCTTGTTTTAATGGGATGAGAATTAAAACCTGTGTTTTTTACAACTTCAGGATACTAGCAGATTAAAATTTGTAGCATTTATCTACTCCAAACCACAATAACTGCATCTCTTGTCTTCATTGCAGCCTTAATGATGTAATGGTCTGTCCTCATGCATTATTACTTACTAGTATTCACAGTTCATACCTGTGCATTGAATAACGATCACATTAGGATTTCCCAAAATAACAATTACAAGCTAAGCTTGAAAACTGCACTGTGAATATTGTGAACAGTCATTCTGAGAAAGGCACCAAACTTGGGTTTCTAGTTTAGGAAGGAAATCTCTGCTCCCTGTATTGTCAGGAGAGGATGAGATTGCATTCAGAGCAGAAGCTAATTAGAGTGCTATGACACAGCACTCTGTGGAATGGCTGCTTTTCCTCTGCTACTTGCAATGGGGGCTTCAAGTACATGGTTTAGTGGTGGACTTTGCAGTGGACTTTCACAAAAAGCAGAAGCCTTCTGCACACTAATGTGTAGGGCTGCTCCCCAAAGTTTGGACACAAACTCCATGGTTACACTTCCAGAAGTTGTGTGAAAGGGCTCTATATGTACTCCATCATAAATTCATTGATACGTTACATTGACTCCTAATCTATACTATTTCTTTGCTAGCTGTAATATAGGTACCTTATCAAGCACTGTATTCGTATCTGTATTTGTTCTTTGTTTTAACCTGTGCAGCAAGTAGTCTGCTTATAGTCTTCTGTCTGTTAATCTTGTGTCCATTCAATAAATAATTAATTTTATAATAGACTTAATTGGCCATTCTTAAGAACTTGTGAGAGCAATCTGAGGTGCAGGCCGCCTCAAATACAGCTATTGCCAGTGATGCCTTAAAGAACCTAGAAATGAAACAACAGACTTTCAAGGTAATATTAGTACAGGAGTTAATATAAAGGATGGTCTTTATTGAAGGCTTCCAAGGGGCAGAGATGGAAAATGCCTAAATGCCCCTCCCATTGGGGGAATACAGTTTTATAAGTTTAGTAAATTAGCATAACTGACAAAAATCCCCAATTAAAGACATAAGTGGTGAGGTAATTCTCCCCGGTTCAACTTCTTTCAAAATCCTCCTCCCTCAGATAGAAACTATACTTTGTTTATGAAAATGTGTCTTGAAGAGCTGGCTTCAACCTTGGCTCCCAGGAAGAACCAAGACAGGGTAGGGGCCTTGGACCCCTGGGGCTTAGAGCCTCTGGAATATGTTTTGTCTTTCTGCCTATCAGGGTGGGGAAAAGTACTGGGAAAAGTACTGGGACTAGCTACAAATACAATAATAGTCTACAGAGCTACAAATATATGTGTAAAGTATATAGAGAATATATAAAAGCAAGAATCCTTCTGGCAACATTTCCCCTGTTTTAGAGACCAACATGATTCTACCTTATCTTGTCTCTACTCCATATTCAACCACAGCATCGCATCATACCGCCAGCTATTATGCAAAGATTAACTACAGATAAAAGTTGTATGAACAGTTCCTTCTATCTAGGTCCAGTTCAGTAACCATGAGGTGAGTGTATGGAAGATATATTCAAAGTTCAGTGAGCCTTTTGAAAGCTACCTGATGTAGAATTTGAGTTTGCTTCCAAATTTCAACCAAATCCTTATTGATTCTTTCACTCTGATCTACATAAGAAAAACAACTAATGTTAATGATTTTGCAGCTAGTAGGAAATTGAGAGCCATTCTGTTTTGCAAAACTATAAAAGGCAAATCGTGGACTTCTTGTAAGGCTTTTCAGTATGTTCAAAAATCATTAATATGATCAAATAATATGTATGGAATTACAGTCCCAAGGGCACAGGCCTGATCTTTATCTAGGGGCAAAATTTGCCAGGCCTCATTTTCACATTATCAATACCACCTTGACAAGATGTTCTTATGAAGAGCTTTTGGATATATTTTGGACATGCAAATCCTGGGACCAAATCTGAGCCATGGTTACCAACCATGCAGATAACAGGCACAAAAAGAACAATTTAAATCTCAACAGCTTGATTTGTATCAGTGTTTGTTTTCCAATTGTTTCAGGAGCAGAGGTCTTCTTAACTCTGGAGCAGTGAATTCAGGGTTTTCTGCCAGCACCTTTGGCTGCAGTAAGGGTAGTCAGGACTTGGAATGGTCCTTTCCACTTAGCCTGTAAAGGTTATTTTCCCACCATTTAACATAGACTCAGTTTCCAAGCAGGAACAGATGAGCAGGTGTGTCCAGTCCCATCAGTCTGGATAACATGATGAATCTCTGGACCTTCTGCAAAGTGGAACTTCAAGCCATTAAATACCTCTGTAAGTCAATTTTCCCCTCATATACAAATTTCTCCCGTAATATACACAATTTGATATGGCATGCCATTCAATATTTCATAAGGACTCATGTTGTCTCTCCACCTTGGTTGTATGTGGATTCTCAGCAAGGCTATAGGCAAGGCCTGAACCCATGTCATGGATGTTTTTTGACAAATTTTACTATCCTGTGTTTTGAGGGTTCCAATCACATGTTCAGCCTTACCACCCCTCTGGGGTATGTAGAGAATTTACTGATCCCAAACAATTCCCAAAACGTGACTAACTTCTTTCACTACAGTTGCAACAAAGTGTGATCCCTGTAGCTGATGACAACCCCAAAGGAAACCCAAACCTGGAATTATATGATTGAGCAAAACTTTCACCACTTCTTTTGCTGTGTTAGTGCAACAGGAGTAAACTTCAGACCATCCACGGAAGGTGTCAGCCAACACTGATACATACCTGTATCCTTCTTAGCATGGTAACTCGGGAAAATCTATTTGCCAACAATCTCCAGGGACATCCCCAGCCTTTGTTATTCCTAACACAACTCTTTTGCTCATGCTGGGATTTTTTTCTACAACAGATTTCACATTTGCCTGTTACAGATTGTACAATATCAGTTATATCCCTTTCTATTACTACCTTCTTCAGATGATTCAAAAGGTTCTCTGTTCCCCTATGGGTGTGTCCTGGTTAAGGGCAAATTTGGGAGAAAACCTCCAAAGGGGGCCCCTCCAGAAAGCAAACCCACACGGCCCCTCCCCCCAATCAGTTCGGGAAGGATCCCTCAGAGAGAAGTGGAAAGAACCTGTTTATTTAACAGGCAAAGCACCCCTCAGCACACAAAATGAACAATACTGGATGACAACACTCTT
>NW_005055102.1:19412-20676 GCF_000277835.1 Geospiza fortis
GCAGAAGAACAAAGCAAAGCAAAAAGCAAAGCAAAAAGCAAAGGCTGCAGTATGTCCTCTCCTGTCTCTGTGTCCCACCAGCCATGGGGGAGCAGGCTGATAACAAAACAAAACAAAACAAAACTTCACTCTTCAGAGCCAGTCTTGGAGGTACAGAACATAATATCCAGCATAAAAAGAGCAACGACTGGGGATACGAGCATCATAACGTTACCCTAGGACAGGGTGCTTTCATGTTCTCACTGTGGTGGGACTATAATCTGTCCCCCTGGTGTAATAGTCCATTCTGTTTCTTTTGTTTCAGCCTTAAGGGACTGAATGGTCTGGTGGTCTTTCTGATTATACCTTGAGGCAAACCTTGACAAATCAACTCTCCTCTGTGGCACCACTGTGGGAAATTCAGGACTCCTGGACAACTAATCAGTATGATTAAAGAGAAGCTGTTTATTGTTTACATTAAGCACTATTTATATATTCTAACTCTACTGCACATGCTGATCATGCATTTCTTATTGGTGCCTTTGTCTGTCCACGTGTTTTGCATGCACTTCTCAGAATATGTGATTGGTTACAGTCCAGGTGCTTTGCCACCCCTCGTTATTGAGTTCTTGTGGTCTTGGAATTCAGTTTCTCAGCTTCTTCTTTCTTATTTTAACACAGTTTATGTCTTAGTAACCTTGATGAATTCCAGAGGGCCCTGAGAAAATTCTATTAAGAACAGTTCCAAGCTGAATGGCTGGTGCACCCTGTAGTCTAAGTGGTTCAGATACATTGCTACAATTTCTCCTTCTTCTTCTTGCACCAGCCAGACCCTTTCCACCGTATTTTCTTCCAAGAGGCACTGGTGCTCACAGGATGAAGCCCGGAGACAACAAGAGGCTGGATAAAGAAAAGAGAAGAAGAGGGGTGAGTACTATTTTTTTTTTGGCCAGATAATTACTCTGTAATTCTGGTATAGGAAAGCGAACTCCGTGCCAGTACTAAACTAGACCCCTCCTGGTCCGTTGGAGTTTTAGGATTTGGGTGGTTGGAGTGAAGGGTGGGATGCGTGGTGAAGAGGAAAGCAGAGATTTTTTTTTCCCTGTGGCTGGCAGGACGCGTGATATAGAGGGGTTTGTGAAGAGTTTTACAGCACCGACCCAGCAGCAGTCTTGGGGGAGACGCGGCCAACGCTGTGGTATTCCAGGAGGGAAAGGCGGGACATGTGGTGAAGAGGAAAGCGGGGATTTTTTTCCCTGAGGCCGGCAGGGCATGTGGTATAGAG
>NW_005055102.1:20739-21196 GCF_000277835.1 Geospiza fortis
TTTCGGCCAGCTGAGCGGCACTAGCTGGCAGCGGTTTTGGGGGAAGCGCTGGCAGGCCGGGTGCCGGTGGCGCTGGCGATGGCTGAGCTCAGGCAGGGGTGGCTCTTGGGCGTGTTATAGATGATCAGCCAGAAATCCAAATTAATAAATGCGAAAGATTTTATTTACGTGACTAAAATACGGTCCCCAAAAACCCACAGCCAAAGAGACAGCGTCGAGCCCAGGATAGGCGCTGGGTGAACGTAGATCCGACCTCTATCGCATTGGATCCCCCTCTGTTCACGAATGCCATTTCCAGCGGGGCTGTTTTATACAGTTTTTTATGCCTGAGGCAGAGGTGCCCCAATTTCTTTTGTAACCCCACATATGTATGAAGGTTTCTTTCACTGTGCAGGGCTGGACAATTGCTGTTTCCTGAGTAGTGGCAGGGGCCGGTCATTTCAGGGGGGGGACAGAA
>NW_005055102.1:21987-23301 GCF_000277835.1 Geospiza fortis
TTTTATATTTGGCTCGTTGGTTTTGGGGTTTTTATAAGTTCAATACGTCCCATGGTACACTGGTTCTCAAAATCTACATATTGTAATGCCTCCCTCCTCCCCAGATTCTCCCTGCCTGGTAAGGAGAAATGCAGTTTTGCCTTAGGCAGGGTTTTACCAACACAAAAGAAGGGCTATCTACCTGCCCTGGCTAGGGTCGTTAAGTGATACAAAGAGAACTATTAACTCTAACGACTTATAGTTAACATAACAAGTAACCCTGCCCAGCAGCTCTGCCTCAGCAGCTCTGGTTTATAGATGCTGTAACTCAGTTTTTTTTTCTACTGATATAAAATTTAACAAAATTCAGTTCATAACACCGGCTACTGAACACATCACAAAGAATATTATCTTTTCCACCAGGCCTCATCGAATAGTCGGTCCCACCAAGTTGCCTGTAAAATGATATTCCAGTTTTGGACTGGGACATGAGCCACCGTTTTGATGTCTGCTGCTAAACCTCTGATGGTTTCTCCATAATCGTCAATCACAATGCAGCACTCAGACTCATTGAATTTTCCACACACTCCTCCTTCCTCGGCCAACAAATAGTCTAATGCTATTCTGTTTTGGTACATGAAAGCCCGCACTTGAGAGTGCTGCCAGCTTAACAAGTCAAGGGCCTCTGAGGTGTGGTTCGAGACTATTTCTATCACTGCCTGTAGCCTAATCAGTCTGTTCAGTAGGTAAATAGGGGTACTATATCCCCAGCTCCCGTCTTGTGCCCATGTGGCCAGCCCATAATATTCTATTATCCACTCGGCCGGCCATTCTTCCTCTCCCCATGTCTGACTGCCTCCCACGGCAGGGAATTTCTTTTTCAAACTTCTCTTCTCCCTGTTCAGAGTGTCATACAAGGGAGCCCCTAACAGGTCGCTTTTTGATTGGAGGAGAGTGAAGAACACAGGTCGTATCATGCCTAAAGTGCACGACCCTTTCCATTTTGGTGGTAACTCACTGTATGCTTTCTTCCCACAGATCCAGTAAATTCCGTCAGGGGCCTACCACCTGATGTTTTTCTGCCTGGTTCCTTCCAATATTCTCTTAATTCCTCCAAGGATTGGTAAGGGTTAACTCCAGAGCCTTTGACCCAACAAAGTCCAATCTTATTGTTCCATTCACAATTTGTCTCTCTTTTCTGACTCCAATATCCCGTAGGAGGCTCTGTTTGCCAGACTTTGCTCCTACTGCTTGAATTTACCACTAACGTGGATATACACGGAGTATACCCAAACACCTTGGTATATCCTTTTCCTTCCCTGCTGATACAAATCG
>NW_005055103.1:0-192 GCF_000277835.1 Geospiza fortis
CACACGAGTGTGCAAGGGGCGTGTGAGGTTTTGGGGTGCGCACGAGTGTGGAATGGGTGTGTGTGTAATTCTGGGGTGCGCACGAGTGTGCAAGGGCTGTGTGTGTAATTCTGGCGTGCACACGGGTGTGTGCAGGGGGTGTGTGAGCAATTTTGGGGTGCACACGAGTGTGCAAGGGCTGTGTCTGTGCAG
>NW_005055103.1:234-793 GCF_000277835.1 Geospiza fortis
GTAGGGAGGGGCGTTAAACTGGGGGCGCACGAGTGTGAAAGGGCTTTGTGAGGAACTTTGGGGCGCATATGGGTGTGGAAGGTGTGTGTGTGTAATTTTGGGGGGCACACGAGTGTGGAACAGGGGTGTGTGAGGAATTTTGGGGTGCGCACACGTGTGGAAGGGGTGTGTGTGTGGTTTTGGGGTGCAAAGCAGTGTGGGAGGGAGCTGTGCCGAATTTGGGGGTGCACACGAGCGTGCAGGGCGGCTGCGTGAGGTTTTGGGGTGCGCGCGAGCGTGCAGGGGGTGCGTGTGCAATTTTGGGGTGCACACGAGTGTGCAAGGCCGGTCTGTGAGCAGATTTAGGGTGCACGTGAGCGTGCAAGGGAGTCGTGTGTGCAATTCTGGGGTGCACACGAGCCTGGCCGTGTTTTGGGGTGCGCGTGTGCAAACCCGGGGTGCACACGCGTGTGCAAGGGGGGGGTTCAGGTCAGGCCACGCTGGGCTGTTTTGGGGGGGGCACCTGAGCGTGTGCAGGTGTGCAGGGGCGCGGGTGAGCGTGCAAGGGGCGCACACCTGT
>NW_005055103.1:1960-2810 GCF_000277835.1 Geospiza fortis
CGGGGGACCCGGGGCCAGCTGGACCTCTGCGGTCAGCCAGGACCACCGAGAGACTAAAAGGCCCACCGGCTTTGTGGCCGACCAAAACTTCGTGGGCAACCAGGACCACGCCGAGCCTGGTGCCGGTGGTGGCTCTGTGGTGCTGTTGGACTCCAAGATCTCCCAAGGCTCTGAGGAGCACCTGGGGACTCGGGTCAGCCAGGTCTCTGTGACCCACCTGGCGTCTGTGGCCACCCAGGACCACCCGGAGATTGAGGTGCATCAGGAATCCGTGGCCAGCCGAGGTTCTGGGGGCAACCAGGAGCACCCAGAGCCCGACACCAACGTCCCCTTGGACTCCAAGGTCAACCAGGGCTCCGTGGGTCATTTAAACCACCAAGACCACGCCCCCTCCCAGGCCTCCGAGGACCCCCAAGAGCCCAAGGTCACCCAGGGTCCTGTGGCCAACCAAAAGACCAAGGTCAACCAAAGCCCCACGGCCCCTCTAGAGGCCAAGGTCAACGAAGACCCTGTGGTGTGCTTAGACTTGAGGGTCCACCAAGCCCCTGTGGCCACCCGAGCCCCCGAGGACCCCCGAGCCCCCCTGGCCCACCCGGACAGCCAGGCTGACCAGGCCCTGGTGGCTCTCACAGACTGGAACGTCCACCAAGCGCCCATGGCCGAGCACAGCCCCGCGGACCCCCAAGGGACCGAGGCCAAGCCCGGCCCTCCGGACCCGAGGGTCCCCCCGGACACCGCGACCAAGGGACGCTGCCCGGGCACCGAGTGCCACCAACCCTACGTGCCCACCTGGGCCACCCCGGCCCCCCGCCCACGCGCCCAAATCCCCTCAGGCGCCCGCCTGGGCCTG
>NW_005055103.1:3489-6047 GCF_000277835.1 Geospiza fortis
CCGGCACCGGCCACCGCGGGCCCTTCTGCGAGGAAGGTGAGGGCGCAGCGAGGAAGGAGGGCACGGGGTGAGGGAGGGGTGGGGTGGGCGCAGGATCAGCTCGGGGGTCTCACGTCCTCGTGTTTCTCCATGGTTTTGCGGCGTTGGGCGCCTCCATGTCTTGGGGTCATCGTGTCCTTGAGGGTTTCTCCACCTCTGTGGCATTGCGTGTCCTTCTGTTGTCACCTCCTTGTGTCTCTCCGTGGAGTGTCCACCTTCATGGTTGTGTTTCTCCATGTCCCCATGTCCTCGTGTCCTCCTTCACAGCATTGGGTGGCTTTGTGTTTCTCCATCTCTGGTTTTGGGTGTCCCTGTGCTTGTCCGTGTCCTCTTGGCCTTGCACGTCCCCGTGTCACTGTGTCCTCCACATCCCCATGTCCTCGTGTCCTCCACATCCCCACATCCCCATGTCGTCCTGGTGCTGGGCCTTGGGTGCTCCTTGTCCCTCCATGAGCGACTTCCCGGTGTCCTCGTGTCATTTTGTCCTTGAGCTCCTCCGTGGCGTTTTGTCCTCACGGTGTTTGTTGTGTGTCCTTGTGTCCTTCCTGTCCTCGTGGCACTGGACACATCCACGGCGTCCAACTGGTCATTGTCACGGTGTCCTTGCGTCACGGTGTCCTCGTGTCACGGTGCTCCCATGTTCTTCCCCCCTCATGAGGTTCTGTGTCCCTTCTGTGTCCTCCTGGCGTTGTGTCCTTGAGTTGCTCCGTGTCCTCATGTCCTCCTCATGTCACCCATCCTCGTGCCCCCGGTGTCCTTGTGTCCTCCTGGTCTCACATGTCCCTCTGTCCTCTTGCCTTGTGTCACCCCGTGTCCTTTCACCCCACTACCCATGTGCTTCTCCAGGTCCCCGTGTCCTCCTGGTGTCACCCGTCCTTGCGTCCCCCGGTGTCCTCCTGTCCTCCTGCCATTTCTCATATCCTGGTGTCTCTCCTCGCCCTCAAGATGTTGCACATCCACACATGACCCCCATGTCCCCCATGTCCTCTTGTCCCCCTGTCCTCACATCCCTCCATGTCCTCTTGTCCCCCCGGTGTCCCCCTGTCCTCACACCCTCAGTGTCCTCCCGCACCCCATTTTGCACATCCCTGTGCCCTTGTGTGTCCTCGTGTGACACGGGTGACCCTCTGGGGGTGACAGGAGGGTTTGGGGACCCCCACCCCCAATGTCACCCCCTGTGTTTACCCCTCCCGGTGTCCCCACACGCCCTGGTGTCCCCGCCTGTCCCCACCCCCTGGCACGCCCCTGTGTGACGGCACGCCCTGCCGTGGGCTGGGTGTCCCCACGGTGACGGTGCCAGTGCCAGTGCCAGTGCCAGCCGGGCGTGGCCCTGGGGGTCTCTCATGCCATCCCGCCCTCATGCAACGCGCCCTGGCACACACAGGGACAACCACCGGTGTCACCGTGGCGACAGCATCCGCCGGTGTCACCGTGGTGACAGCATCCTCCAGGCGCGTTGCCAGGGCCGGTTGCCATGGCGCCGCCGGGGCTGGGTACCCGTTGCCATGGAGACGCCCGGGCCTGTCTCCCTGGCGACGGTTGTCACGGCACTGCCGGATGCTCCCGCTGCGTCCTTGAGGGGGGACAGGGATGAGGGGGCTGGAGGGGGACTGGGAGGGCCCTGGGGTGCTGTGGGGGTCCTGTGGGGTGCTGGGGCCCTATAGAGCGCCTTATGGGGTGCAAGGGACCTATAGGGTGCCCTTTGGGGTGCTCGGGTGCTATGGGGCGCCCTATAGGGTGCTGGGTCCCTTTGGAGTGCCCTATGGGGGTCAGGGTGCCTATAGAATGCCCTGTGGGGTGTGGGGGCCCTACAGGGGACCTGTGGGGTGCAGGGTCGTTATGGGATGCCCTGTGGGGTGCAAGGGCCCTATAGGGTGTCCTGTGGGGTGAGGGGTCCCTATAGGGCACCCTATGGGGTGCAGAGCCCCTATAGGGTGCCCTGTGGGGTCCACGGTGGCTGTGGGGTGCAGGCAGGGCACGATCGGGTGTGCCATGGGGTGCTGGGTTCCTGTGAGGTGCTGTAGGGTGCCCTATAGGGTGCTGGAGTGCTATGGGGTGCCCTACGGGGTGCTGAGTACCTGTGGGGTGCCCTAGAGGGTGTGGGGGTCCCTATAGGATGTCCTGTGGGTTGTGGGGGCCCTACAAGGGCCCTGTGGGGTACAGAGTACTCATGGGGCACCATATAGGGTGCAGGGCTCCTGTGCGGTGCCCTATAGGGTGCTGGGGTGCTATGGGCTGCCCTATAGGGTGCAGGGCTCCTGTGGGGTGCCCTATAGGGTGCTGGGGTGCTATGGGGTGCTGTGGGGGATGTGGGGTGTGCACAGGGTGTGTAAATCCCCCCTCGGGGCGTGCAAATCCCACCGGGGCGTGCAAACTCCTCCCTTCCCCCCACCCCATCGTGCCCCGCCCCCCAAGGTCAACCCGAGGTCAGGGGGTGGGGTCACACGGACGCGGTGGGGGAGGGGCTTGGGGACACACCTGGGGGTCCTGGGCACTAATGGCTCTGCCCCTCCCCCCCT
>NW_005055103.1:6348-6699 GCF_000277835.1 Geospiza fortis
GGGGAGGGGATTGGGGGGAGGGGATTTGGGGGGAGGGGATTTGGGGGCGTGGCCGTGCAAAGCCCCGTGTGACACCTGGGCTGGGCGGGGCCTGCCTCAGGTGTTGTGCAAAGGGCGTGCCCGGCTCCAGGCGTGCAAATCCCGCGGGATTTGGTTCCGAGGGGGCGTGGCCTGTGCAATAGAGGGCGTGGTTTATGCAAATATTAGAGTGGGCGGGGCTTGGCGCTCGTGCAGAGCGCGTGGCTCCCGTGACGCTCGCGCAGGGGGCGGAGCCACGCGAGGGGCGTCACCCCGCAGTCCCCCCGGCTATGACGTCACTCCCCTGGGGGCCCAATAGGATGGTGATATGCA
>NW_005055103.1:7012-7917 GCF_000277835.1 Geospiza fortis
ATTTTTTTACTTCTGATTTTTTTTTATGTTTATATTTTTTAATTAATTTCTCTTTCATTCCCATTTCCCCCTATTTTTCCCATTTTGCCGCTTTTCCTTTACTATTTCCTTTTTTTCCCCCCTCTTTTCTTTTACATTTCCCGTTACTTTGGCTTTTTCATTGTTTTTCAGTTTTTTAGATTATTTCCCCTTTTTTATTAATACCGTTTCTTTTAATTTTTTTCCTTTTCTCGTGATTTTCCCCTTATTTTGATTATTTCCCCTTTTTTATAGATTTTCAACTCTTTAAGGTATTTCCCCTTTTTAAGTTATTTTTCAGTTCATTATTTTTCCTTTTTTTATTCTTCTCCATATTAATTAATTAATATCTTTCTCCTTTTTTATCATTATCTCCTTATGTAATTATTTTTCCTTTTAAAATTATTTTTTCAATAAATTTGGATATTTCCCCCTTTTATATCAGAGTTCTTTTTTTCACCTTCATCTTTTCCCTTCCCTTTGTTGGTCTTTTTCTTCTTTATTTTCCCTCTTCGATAATTTTCCCTTTTAGAATTATTTTAATTTCCCCCACTTTTTCCCCTTTTTTTTTTTCCTTTTATCTTTTCCCTTGTGCTGCTGACTCCCCCTTTTTATCAATTTCCTCCTTTCCCTTGCTTTGACCCTTTTCACTTTTTTCCTCTTTTTCCTCCCTTTCCCCGCTTTCATCCCTTTCCCTCCTTTCCTTCCTTTTCCTTTCTTCCTTTTTTCTGTTTTTTATATTTTTCCCCATTTCCCCCCTTTCTCTCATTCCCCTGCCTTTCATTTCCTTTCATTATTTTTATTTCCTCCCCCAATTTCCCTTTTCCCTCCACTCTGCCCCATTTCCCTCCCCCCACCCCCTCCCCCGGAGTTTTTGCCACTTTCCC
>NW_005055103.1:8486-9400 GCF_000277835.1 Geospiza fortis
CCTCAGGGGACACACCTGGGCACACCTGGGCACACCTGGGCCCCGCCCTGACGCGCCCCTCCCCCAGGGCCCGCTGAGGTCGCCGAGGGGGGGCCCGGCCGCGGCGCCGGTGAGATCCAGCAAGCAGCGAAAGGTCAGTGAGGGTCAGCAGGACCCCCCACCTGGGCACACCTGGGACCCCCCAGAACCACCTGGGACCCCTCAGAACCTCCCAGGAACCCCAAACCCCACACCTGGGCACACCTGAGACACCCCAGAACTCAGCAACCCCAAACCCCACAGCTGTGCACACCTGGGACCCCCCAGAACCTCCCATCATGACGTCCCCACCATGATGTCCCCATGTAAGGTCTGGTACAAGACCCCACAGCGATGTCCCCATGGCAATGTCCCCATGATGATGTCCTCGTTGGAAAGTCCCCATTGCCATGTCCCTGCTGCCAGGTCCCCTCTGGGATGTCCCCACCGCAATGTCCCCATCACAAGGTCCTTTTTGCAATGCCCCTGTGATGATGTCCTCGTTGGAAAGTCCCCATGGCCACATCCCTAGTTCATGGTCCCCATGATGATGTCCCCATGATGATGTCCCCATCACAACATCCCCATGGCAATGTCCCCATCACAAACAACCCCATGGCAATGTCCCCATCACCATGTCCCCTTGGTAATGTCCCCACCACAATGTCTCCATGATGATGTTCACATGACAATGTCCCCACCACAATGTCTCCATCACAACATCCCCATCATAACATCCTCCCCATCACCATGTCCCCATCACAACGTCCCCTTGACAATGTCCCCATGGCAATGTCCCCATGGCAATGTCCCCATCACAACGTCTCTGGGACAACATCCCCATGACAACATCCCCACCACAATGTCCCCATCACAACCTCCCCATGCCCCCTCCT
>NW_005055103.1:9585-10787 GCF_000277835.1 Geospiza fortis
CGGGAGGGGAGGGACGGAGGGGTGGGTGGCCGCTCAAGGGGTCAGCTCAGGCAGTTCCCCAACTGGGAGCACTGGGAGCCTTGGGCAGCTCCCCAACTGGGAGCACTGGGAGCCTTGGGCAGCTCCCCAACTGGGAGCACTGGGAGCCTTGGGCAGCTCCCCAACTGGGAGCACTGGGAGCCTTGGGCAGCTCCCCAACTGGGAGTGATGATTGGCTTGGGCAGCTCCCCAACTGGGAGCACTGGGAGCGATGATTGACTTGATCAGCACCCCATCTCGGAGCACTGGGCAGCCACCCAAGGGGTTGTCCTGGTCAGCTCCCCAACTGGGAGCACTGGGATGGGACTCTTGGCCAACCACCCCAACTGGCACCACTGAACGTTTTGCTGAGCTCCCCAACTGGGAGCACTGGGAGCGATGGGTGTCTTGGTCAACTGCCCAACTGGGAGCACTGGGTGTCTTGGCCAACCACCTGACCAGGAAATCCAGTTACCCTGACCAGCTCCCCAACTGGGAGCACTGGGAGCGATGGGCGTCTTCATCAACCACCCAACTGGGAGCACCAGTACCTTGGCCAGCTCCCCAACTGGGAGCACCAGTACCTTGGCCAGCTCCCCAGCTGGGAGCACTTGGGTGTTTGGTTAAACTCAACAACTGGGCATACTGGGAGCCATGGGTTCCTCAATCTCCTCCCCAACTGGGAGCACTGGTTGTGCTGGTCAACCACCCGACTGGGGGTGATGGACACATTGGCCAACCACCCAACTGGGAGCACTGGGAGCCTCGATCCTGTCCCCAACTGGGAGCACTGGGTGTTTTGCTCGAGCGCCCAACTGGGACCACTGGGAGCACGGGGTGTCTTTATCAACCACCAAACTGGGAGCACCAGTACCTTGACCAGCTCCCTAACTGGGTGCACTGGGAGCACTGGGAGCACTGGGTGTCCTGCTCCAGCACCCAACTGGGAGCACCAGTACCTTGACCAGCTCCCTAACTGGGAGCACTGGGAGCACTGGGAGCGCTGGACGTGCTCCTCACCCCCCCCGCCGGCAGCGCCGACCGCAGGATCTCTCTCTCCCCAACTGGGAGCACTGGTTCCGTGGACCCTCCCAAACTGGGAGTGCTGGACACGCAACTGGGGGAGGGGTCTCTGCCCAACCCCCACAGGGGGGTGACCGGTGGAGTTCGGGGGTTCCCCCCCC
>NW_005055103.1:11252-13184 GCF_000277835.1 Geospiza fortis
TGTGGCCCGATCGGGGGGTTTTTGGGAAAAAAAAAAAAAAAAAAAAAAAATTTTCATCCGCCATCTCTGCAGGCCTCTCCCCACCCATTGTGGCAAAATAAACGAGAGCTGGTTCTACCCCCACCCTCCTCTTCCTCCCATCCCCAAAAAAATCCTTCCTGAGGGGGCAGGTGGTGCTCGATGGGGGCAGAACCCATCTGCCGCCCCGTTTTTGGGGTGAGTTTTAGCGGTTTTGGGTAATTTTCACCCGTCTGCCATCTTGTGGCTCCCTCGCGCCAAAATGAGCTGATTTTCCCCCAAAAAAATCCTTATCTGGGGTCAGGACGGTGATATTTTTTTGTAGAAGGTTCAACTCCCGCTGTTTTGGGGTGAATTTGAGGGATTTAGGGCAATTTTCACCCTTCCGCCATCCTGTGGTGGAACATCGCTTCCCCCATGCCAAAAATAGCTGATTTTCCCCCCAAAAAAATCATTTTTGAGGGTGTGGTTTTCTCTATGGGGACAATGTGGGGTCCCCCACCCGTTTTGGTGTGAATTAGGGAATTTTTTGGATTTGGGGTGATTGGATAAACCCAACACCAGCAGCTCTCCGATGCCAAAACCGACTGATTTCCACCCAAAACGGTCAGGCCGGGCTCAGAAGTTGCCGATTTTCCCCAAGGGGACGATGTGGGCTCCCACTCCCCCATTTGGGGATGAATTTTAGAAATTTTGGACAATTTTTTTCCCCCAGACACCATCCAGGGCATAGCTGCAGCTCCCTGGTCCCTAAACCAGCCGGTTTCACCCAAAACCCAGCCCGGGGTGGGCTCATTTTCCCCTGGAAACTTTTATGGAGTCCCAGGCCCAATTTTTGGGGTGATTTTTTTAGGATTTGGAACAATTTGATACCAATCCCACCCCCCGAAACAGCCAAGGCTCAGATTCTCCATAATTTCCCCCAAAAAACCCGGCACGGGGCAGGGGCAGGATGGAGCCCCCGAACTCCTCATTTTGGGGTGAATTCCCGGGATTTCGGACAATTTGCTCCCATCCACTTTGCTCCACAAGCCCCAAAACCACCCCAAAATTTGGGGTTCCCCCCAAAATCCACCCGACACTCACAGAGGGGCCGTGGGACCCCACCCCCCTTCCCATTTTGGGGCGATTCCATTGGATTTTTCTCCATTTTTGCCAAAACCAGCCGCTTTCACCCCAAACCCCGCCCCAGGGGATTTAAAAAGGGGGCGGGTGGGTGTGCAGGTGTGTGCAGGTGTGTGCAGGTGTGCAAAGGTGTGCACGGGTGTGCACAGGTGTGTGCAGGTGTGTGCAGGTGTGTGCAGGTGTGTGCAGGTGTGCAAAGGTGTGCACGGGTGTGCACAGGTGTGTGCAGGTGTGTGCAGGTGTGTGCAGGTGTGTGCAGGTGTGCAAAGGTGTGCACGGGTGTGCACAGGTGTGTGCAGGTGTGTGCAGGTGTGTGCAGGTGTGTGCAGGTGTGCAAAGGTGTGCACGGGTGTGCACAGGTGTGTGCAGGTGTGTGCAGGTGTGTGCAGGTGTGTGCAGGTGTGCAAAGGTGTGCACGGGTGTGCACAGGTGTGTGCAGGTGTGTGCAGGTGTGTGCAGGTGTGTGCAGGTGTGCAAAGGTGTGTGCAGGTGTGCACGGGTGTGCAAAGGGGTGCGCAAGTCTGTGCAGGTGTGTGCAGGTGTGTGTTCAGGTGTGCAAGGGTCACTACAGGTGCGTGCAGGTGTGCACAGGTGTGGGCAGGTGTGTGAGTGTCATACCACGTGTGTGCAGGTGTGCAAAGGTGCGCAAAGGTGTGTGCAGGTGTGTGTTCAGGTGTGCAAGGGTCATTACAGGTGGAGTGTGCACAGGTGTGCACAGGTGTGTACAGGTGTGCGCAGGTGTGCGTGCTCACACACATGTTCAAGCGGCCGCGGGGCTGCCCCCGCCCC
>NW_005055103.1:13760-14479 GCF_000277835.1 Geospiza fortis
TGCCCCGGCCTGGGGGGGTCCCGGCTGAGCGCGGCCGCTCTCCCGCCCAGGTGACCATCTCCGTGGACGGCATCCTGACCACCACGGGCTACACGCAGGAGGATTTCACCATGCTGGGCTCCGACGACTTCTTCTACGTGGGGGGGTCCCCCAACACCGCCGACCTGCCGGGGTCCCCCGTCAGCAACAACTTCATGGGCTGCCTCAAGGACGTGAGTCTGGGGGCTCGGGACCACCCCCCGCGCTCACCTGGGGTGGGGGGAACTCGGGTTGGGGAGAGGTAGAGCCCCCCCGACTCACCTGTGGGTGTCCCCAGGGGCTGTAGGTCACATTTTGGGGACCCCAGACTCACCTGTTGGTGTCCACGGGGGGTCACATTTTGGGGACCCCCGACTCACCTGTTGGTGTCTATGGGGGTGGGGGTGACATGCTGGGGACACCTGACTCACCTGCGCAGGTCCCTGGGGCCTGTGGGTGACATTTCGAGGACATTTATGAGCCCCCAACTCACCTGTGCGTGTCCCTGGGGGCCGTGGATCACATTTTGGGGACATCCATGATCTCTCCATCTCACCTGTGCGTGTCCCCAGGGGTGTTCCAGGTGACACCTCAGGACAGCAGCACCGGGGGATGTTGAACACCCCCAAACCCCCCAAACCTCCCCTGGCCCCCCCCCCCAGGTGGTTTACAAGAACAACGACTTCAAGCTGGAGCTGTCG
>NW_005055103.1:14698-15266 GCF_000277835.1 Geospiza fortis
TGGACGGGCACCTGTACCTGCTGCTGGGCATGGGCGCGGCCGGGCTGCGGCTCCGCGCCAGCGCCCGCAAGGTCACGGACGGAGAGTGGTGCCACGTGGACGTGCAGCGCGACGGGCGCAAAGGTGAGCGGCCGGGGGGGCTCAGGTGTGCAAAGGGTGTGCAAAGGGTGTGCAGGGTGGGGTGTGCAGGTGTGCGAAGAGCATGCAGGTGTGCAAAGGTGTGTAAGGAGGGGTGTGCAGGTGTGCGAAGATGTGAAGGGAGGGATGTACAGGTGTGCAAAGGGAGTGCAGGTGTGCAAAGGTGTGTAAGGAGGGGTGTGCAGGTGTGCAAAGGGTGTGTAGAGGGTGTGCAGGTGTGCAGGGTGTGGCGTGCAGGTGTGCAAAGGTGTGCAGAGAGGGGTGTGCAGCTGTGAGGCTGTGAGCGCACAGAGAGCTCACAGGTGTGCAGGTGCGACCCGCAGGTGTGCGGGGAGGGGGCAGGCAGAGAGTTTGGGGGTGTGCACAGGTGTGCAAGGGGTTGTACAGGTGCAGTTCCCAGGTGCGTGGGAAACAATCCCCCCCCCCTTTG
>NW_005055103.1:16045-17866 GCF_000277835.1 Geospiza fortis
GGGGGATGGAGGGACAGAGGGGACAGAGGGGACAGCGGGGATAGAGGGGATAGAGGGGACAGAGGGGACAGTGGGGATAGAGGGACAGAGGGGACAGAGGGGACAGCGGGGATAGAGGGGATAGAGGGGACAGAGGGGACAGTGGGGATAGAGGGACAGAGGGGACAGAGGGGACAGCGGGGGTGGCACCTCCTGAGCACCCGGGTGAGCTGGGGAGGGGGCTGAGGGGGACTGAGGGTGACACAGGACCCCGAGGTGACACAGCAGGGACTGGGGGGACATGGGCTACCTGGGCCAGGTGAGGAGGGGAAATGGGGGCATTGGGACACCTGAGTCCCCTCTGGGAGGGGAGGGGTCACACCTGGGGACGAGGTGCCTGGATGTCCCCAAGGCCACCTGAGAGCACCTGAGCCCCCCTGGGACACCTGGGTGTCCCCTGCACGGGTGGCTCCCCCAGACACGGGGGTCCCCAAACACCTCCAGCCCTGGCAGGTGGCACCTGGTGGCGATGTCCCTTGTCCCCCACAATTTGCGATGCCCACCCTGGGCTGGGGCTCTCAGGGGTGCCCTGGGGACACCTGGGGACACCGGAGGTGGCCGTGCCGAGGGTGACAGGGCTGTCGCTGTCCCCGCAGAGGCGGCGGTGCTGAGCTATGACGGCAGCATGTACCTGAAGGTGCAGGTGCCGGGCGAGCAGACCGAGGCCGAGGACGTGTCCCTGCGCTTCATGTCCCCCCGAGCCTTCGGCCTCGTCCTGGCCACCACCTCGCGCCACTCGGCCGACACCCTGCGCCTCGAGCTGGACGGGGGGCGCATGAAGCTCACCCTCAACCTGGGTGAGCCCCCCGAGACCCCGCAGAGCCCCCCCAGATAAACCCCGGAACGTCCCTGGAATGTCCCTGGAATGTCCTCGAAATCCTCCCCAAAACGGGGCCCGAGTTGGGTCTGGTCATGCAAAGAGGGTCAAAATAGGGCCTGGGACCCCAAAATATTGTCTGGCACCCTAAAATGGTGTCTGGGATCCTAAAATGGAGCCTGGGACCCCAAAATGGTCTCTGAGACCTCAAAATAGGGCCTGGGACCCTAAAATGGTTCCTAGGACCCCAAAATTGTGTTTGAGACTTCAAAATTGGTCCTTGGAGCCCAAAATAGGGCCTGAGACCCCAAAATATTGTCTGGGACCCCAAAATGGTCTCTGAGACCTCAAAATAGGGCCTGGGACCCTAAAATGATGCCTGGGACCCCAAAATATTGTCTGTGGCCTTAAAATGGTGTCTGGGAATCCCAAAATGGTCAAACTGGTGCCTGGGACACCACAGTGATGCTCAGGACCCCAAACTGGTGCCCAAGTTGGTTCTTATGAACCCAAAAATGATTCTTGGGATCCCTAAACATCCCCAAAAGTGCTTTTGGCCCCAAAACGGCCCAAAGTTGGTTCCTGGAGCCCAGAATGATTGTCAGGACCCCAAAGATGCCCAGGACCCAAAAATGGTGCCCAAAAATTGCACCTGTGACCCCCAAACTGGCCCTGATTGTCACCAGAGCCACCTCGGTGTCCCCAACTCCCCCTCCCCCGCGGGATTGGGGCCTTCGTGACCCCCCCGCTGCCACTTGGGGCACAGCGCCGGGACCCCCCCCAGGGGTTGAGGGTCTCCCCCAGAGGATTGGGGACCCCCAAGGTTCGGGGACCCCTCTTGCAGCCCCTTCCATTGGGGGGACCCCCCGAGGGGCTGCAGGTCCTCTGTGGGGCGGGGACCCCCCCAAGGGGTTGGAGATCCCCCCCTAAGGGCTTGGGGACCCCCCAAGGGATTGGGGCCCCCC
>NW_005055103.1:18624-19719 GCF_000277835.1 Geospiza fortis
GTGTGTGTCTGGGTGCACAGGGGGGTTCAGGGGGTCACACCTGGGCCGTGCCCCCAGATTCTCTGCTGGGCACTTCCAGGTGTGAACATCTGGTGCCACCCAGTGCCACCCAGTCTGTCACCCAGTGTCACCCAGTGCCACAGTGTCCCAGTGCCACCCAGTGCCACCAGCTGCTACGGTGTCACTCCTACTGGTGGCCCAGTGTCCCCAGTACAGTGCTGTCCCCCAGTGTCACCTGGTGTCACCTGGTGTCACCAGTGTCCCCCAGTGCCATGGTGTCCCCCGCAGCACAGCGATGTCCCCTGGTGTCACTGGTGTCTCTTTGTCCCTGGTGCAGTGATGTCCCTGGTGTCCCCCAGTGTCCCTGGTGTCCCTGATGTCACCACTGTCCCTGATGTCCCCAATGTCCTGGTGTCCCTGATGTCCCTGGTGTCCCCAATGTCCCCGGTGTCACCGCTGTCCCCGGTTGTCCCCGGTGTCACCGCTGTCCCCGCTGCCCCCAGGCAAGGGCCCCGAGACGCTGTTTGCGGGGCAGCGGCTCGATGACAACGAGTGGCACTCGGTGCGGGTGGCCCGGCGCGGGCGCAGCCTCCAGCTCGCCGTCGACAACGTCACCGTCGAAGGTGACACCGCGGGGACGGGGCGGGGGGACCTTGGCTCGGGCTCCTGGGGTCACCGGGGTGCTCGGGTCCGTGGGGACGTGGTCAGTGGGGCTGCAGGTCTGTGGGATGGGGATGAAGGTCCATGGGGACATTGGGGCTTGGGGACGTGGTGACCGGGGACATGGGGACAGGGATGAAGGTCCATGGGGACAGGGGTGAAGGTCCATGGGGACAGGGATGAAAGTCCATGGGGACATTGGTGCTTGGGGACATGGTGATCAGGTCCATGGGGACAGGGATGAAGGTCCATGAGATGGGGATGAAGGTCCATGGGAACATGGATGAAGATCCGTGAGACAGGGATGAAGGTCCATGGGGAGAGAGATGAAGGTCCATGAGAACGTGGATGAAGGTCCTTGGGACAGGGGTGAAGGTCCTTGGGGACACGGGTGCACAGGGACAAGGTCACCAGCCCTGTGAGGACAGCACCCAC
>NW_005055103.1:20361-20987 GCF_000277835.1 Geospiza fortis
GCGGGGCCCGCGGCTCCTACGTGGCGCTGGCCACGCTCCAGGCCTTCTCCTCCTTCCACCTCTTCTTCCAGTTCAAGACCACGGCGCCCGACGGCCTCATCCTCTTCAACGGTGGCAGCGGCTCCGACTTCCTGGTGGTCGAGCTGGTCAAGGGGTGAGGGGGACACTGGGGGACACTGGGGGACACTGGGGAGACGTCCTGGGGAGCTCAGAGATCTTGGGGACATCACAACTCTGCTGGGGATCTTGGGGACATCATGGCCCTGCTGGGGATCTTGGGGGTCTTGGGGACATCACAGTCCCGCTGGGGAACTCAGGATCTTCACAGATCTTGGGGACACCTGTGGGGTCCTTGGGGACCTCAGGGAGCACCTGGGGAGCTCAGAGACCACCTGGGACATGTGGGAGATCCTGGGGACCTTGGCAACTGCCTGGGGACCTCCTGGATGCCCTGGGAGCCCTGGGGACCTTGGGGACCTTCAGAACCTTTTCAGACCTTGGGACGCCCCCGCCCACCCTTAGGCTCCACCCCCATGTCACAAGCTCCTCCTCCTGGCTCAGGCCACGCCCATAACGACCACACCCAACGGTGGCCACGCCTCCACCATTGGCCACGCCCCCGGCCC
>NW_005055103.1:22926-23246 GCF_000277835.1 Geospiza fortis
GAGGGGATTTGGGGGGCTCAGGGGCCTTGGAGGAGCAGCTGTGCCCAATCTGAGTGGGGGGCACAGAGGGGATTTGGGGGCACAGAGGGGATTTGGGGGCACAGAGTGGCACGGGTGGCTCAGGGGGACACACAAGGGGCTCAGGGGTCCCAGCGTGGGTAGGGGACACCCCACACCGGGGGGACCCCAGGACCCCACAGGAGGGAGCAGGGGGGGCAGGAGGCCCTTGTCCCTCACAGGGGACGTGTGGGACCCTGGCACGGGCCGCGGTGTCCCCAAACGGGACAAGTGGCCCTCGCTGAGGTGGCTCCGTCACTTCC
>NW_005055104.1:0-1469 GCF_000277835.1 Geospiza fortis
GAATTTCCTGGGAAAATTCCAGAATTTTCTGGGAAGATTTCCTGGAAAAATTCTGGAATTTCCTGCCAAAATTCAGAATTTCCTGGGGAAAAAAATAAGAAAGAATTGGCTTGGAAAAAAAATGGAATTTCCCAGAATTTACTGGAAAAATGGTGGAGTTTCCTGGGAAAATACCAGAATTTTCTGGGAAGTTCTGGAATGTTCTGGAAAAAAAATCCTGGAATTTTCTGGAATTATTTTTCTGGAATTTTCTGGAAAAATTCAAAAATTCTGGACACCCGCCCGCCAAAAAATCTGGAATTCTTTTTCTGCAAAAATCCCAGAATTTCACGCAAGAAATCCTGGAAAATTATGGAACTTCCTGGGAAAATTCCAGAAAATCCTGGAATTTTCGGGGAAAATTCTGGGAATTTTCGGGGAAAAATTCTGGAATTACCTAGGAAATAAAACCCCCATAATTTCCTGTGAAAACTCCGCAATTTTTTTCTGGAAAATTCTGCAATTTTTTCTGGAAAACTGCTGGAATTTTCCTGGAAAAATCCCCCCCCGAATAATTCCCCCTCTGCAGCAGATCGAGGGCAAAATTCTGGAATTTTCTGGAAAACTTCTGAAATTTTCTGGGGAAAATTCTGAAATTTCTCATGTTTTCCTGGCAAAAATCCTGGAATTATCCTGGAATAATTCTTGAAATTTCTGTTAAAAAATCCTGGATTTTTCTGGAATTTTGTGTTTTATTTTTCTTCTTTTTTTTTAATTATTCTGGAAATTTCTGGGAAAATTCTAGATTTCCCTGGAAAATTTCTGGTATTTCCCTGGGAAAATTCTGGAACTTCCTGGGGGAAAAAAATTCTGGAATTTTCTGGGAAAATCCTGAAATTTTCTGGGAAAAATTCTGAAATGTTCTGGAAAAATTCTGAAATTTTCTGGGAAAAATTCTGGAAATTTTTTCTGAAAAAAACTACGGAATTTTCTGGAAAAATCCCAGAATTTACTGGGAAACTGCTGGAATTTTCCGGAACAATTTCCCCCCGAATAATTCCCGCCTTGTGGCAGATCGAGGGCAAAATTCTGAAATTTTCTGGGAAAAATGCTGCAATTTTTTCTGAAAAAACTACAAAATTTTCTGGAAAAACCCCAGAATTTACTGGGAAACTGCTGGAATTTTCCGGAACAATTTCCCCGAATAATTCTCCCCCATCCGCGGTAGATCGAGGGCAAAATTCTGGAATTTTCTAGGAAAAATTCTGAAATTTTCTGGGAAAAATTCTGAAATTTTCTGGGAGAAATTCTGGAAATTTTTTCTGAAAAAAACTACAGAATTTTCTGGAAAAATCCCAGAATTTACTGGGAAACTGCTGGAATTCTCCGGAACAATTTCCCCCCGAATAATCCCCCCCGTCAACAGATCAAGGGCAAAATTCTGAAATTTTCTGGGAAAAATTCTGGAAATTTTTTCTGAAAAAAACTAC
>NW_005055104.1:1929-5742 GCF_000277835.1 Geospiza fortis
CCAGACCGGCGGCTCCTCGCCCGCCGCCGAGTCCCGGCGCCAGATGCTCGCGGCCTCGCACGCCCTCGCCGTGGACGCCAAGAACCTCCTGGACGCCGTGGACCAGGCCAAGCTCCAGGCCAAGCCCTGCCCGCCGTGACGGCGGCGAGAGATGGGAGGAATGGGCGCGGAAAGTTCCGGAAACGCTGGAGGAAAGCGCGGCTTCCGCTGTGGTTTATTTTTTTTCCCTGCTCTTCTTCTTCTTCGTCTTCTTCTCCTTCTTCTTCTTCTTCACCTTCTTCTTTCTTCTTCTTCTTCTTCATCTTCTTCGTCTCCGTCTTCTTCGTCTTCTCCGTCTTCTTCTTCTTCTTCACCTTCACCTTCGTCTTCACCTTCACCTTCATCTTCGTCTTCACCTTCACCTTCTTCTTGTCTTCTTCTTCTTCTCCTTCTTCTTCTTCTTCTCCTTCTTCTTCTTCTCCTTCTTCTTCTTCTCCTTCTTCTTTCGTCTTCTTGTTCTTCACCTTCACCTTCCTCTTCTTCTTCTTCTTCTCCTTCACCTTCACCTCTTCTTCTTCTTCTTCACCTTCTTCTTCTTCTTCTCCTTCTTCATCTTCTTCATCCTCTCCTTCTTCTTCTTCTCCTTCTTCTTTCGTCTTCTTGTTCTTCACCTTCACCTTCCTCTTCTTCTTCTTCTTCTCCTTCACCTTCACCTCTTCTTCTTCTTCTTCACCTTCTTCTTCTTCTTCTCCTTCTTCATCTTCTCCTTCTTCTTCTTCTCCTTCTTCTTTCGTCTTCTTGTTCTTCACCTTCACCTTCCTCTTCTTCTTCTTCTTCTCCTTCACCTTCACCTCTTCTTCTTCTTCTTCACCTTCTTCTTCTTCTTCTCCTTCTTCATCTTCTTCATCTTCTCCTTCTTCTTCTTCTCCTTCTTCTTTCTTCGTCTTCTTCTTCTTCTTCTTCACCTTCACCTTCACCTTCACCTTCTTCCTCTTCTTCTTCTTCTTCTTCATCTTCTTCTTCTTTCTTCTTCTTCATCTTCTTCTTCTTTCTTCTTCTTCATCTTCTTCGTCTTCTTTTTCTTCTTCTTTTTCTTCTTTTTCTTCTTCTTCTTCCT
The DNA here is from genome assembly GCF_000277835.1 of Geospiza fortis. Taxonomy (NCBI): domain Eukaryota; kingdom Metazoa; phylum Chordata; class Aves; order Passeriformes; family Thraupidae; genus Geospiza; species Geospiza fortis. Next base: position 3,026 of record NW_005055104.1, read on the forward strand.
CTTCCTCTTCTTCTTCACCTTCACCTTCTTCTTCTTCTTCTTCTTCTTCGTCTTCTTCCCGCCGTTCCGCCTCGTCCTCCTCGTGTCTTGTCGAGCGTCGCGATTCGGAAAACGGGAGGCGTCCGGTGGGGTTTTCCTTGGAAAAATATGGGAGGGTTTTGGGGAAAAAAAGGAGGGTTTGGGGTTTTTCCTTGGAAAAAATGAAAACCCTTGGAAAAAATGAGGCTTTTTGGGGGGGTTTTTCCTTGGGAAAAATGGAGGTTTTTGTTGGAAAAAAGGAAAACCCTTGGGAAAAAAAAGGCGGTTTTGGGGTTTTTCACTGGAAAACCTTTTCTTTCGGCGGGTTGGGTGGGATCCCCTGGGATCCATCTCGGCGCATCCACGGGTCCACCCTGGGATGGCCGCGGGCGGCACGGCGGGACGGGGACCTGGAGCGCGCCGGGAGCCGAGGGCAGCGCGGAACTTTTCCTTTTGGGTTGAAATCCCCGGAATTCGGCATTTCCCCCTCCTTGGACGTTGCACGGAAGAGTTTGTTTAACGACGGCTTCCAGAACCTTCGGAATTCGGGGTTTCCCCCCGTGGGGGGGACACAAACCTGGAGAACGGTGCCTCTTGCCGCTGCGTTATTCCCAAATTTTGTGCTTTCCGGTTTTCCCGCAGTTTTTCCCAAGTTTTTGGGTTTTTTGTTGTATTTTTTTTTGTCCGGCTCAGATAAACCGTGCGCCAAATCCTGCCTCGGCCTGTCCTTGCTGTCATCTCCTCGGAATGGTTTCCTCGGGAAGAGGAACGGTTGGGGTGGTCGGGGGCTTCTCGGGGCGGCGGCCGCGGAATTGCGCACGGATTGGGATCGGCGTTCCGTGCCCAAAGCGACCTCCTGGGATCGCGGGATCACCGGATCGTGGGATCGTGTCCGTGTGCCTTCTGCATGGACAACCCAAAGTGTCCAACCCTGTCCCACCACCTCCTGGGATCACGGGATCATGGGATCGTGTCCGTGTGCCTTCTGCATGGACCATCCCCATAATCCGTGTCCCACAACCTCCTGGGATCACGGGATTATGGGATCACGGCATTATGGGATCACGGGATTATGGGATCGTGTCCGTGTCCCTTCTGCATGGACCACCCCCATAATCCGTGTCCCACAACCTCCTGAGATCACGGGATTATGGGATCACGGGATTATGGGATCCTGTCCATGTCTCTTCTGCACGGACCATCCACAGCACGCATTATCCCTCTCCCCCAAATTCCTGGGATCGTGGGATCACGGGATTATGGGATTATGGGATCGTGTCCATGTCTCTCCTGCACGGACCATCCACAGCGCGCGTTATCCCTGTCCCCCAAATTCCTGGGATCGTGGGATTATGGGATCACAGGATCACAAGATAACGGGATCGTGTCCATGTCCCTTCTGCACGGACCATCCACAGCCCTATCCCTGTCCCATGACCTCCTGGGACCGTGGGATCGTGGGATTATGGGATCATGTCCATGTCCCCTCTGCATGGACCATCCACAGCATCTCCCACAACTTCCTGGGATGGTGGGACCACAGGATTACGGGATCGTGGGTTCATGGGATGATGAGATCATGTCTGTGCCCCTTCTGCACGGACCATCCACATAACCCCTGTCCCAGAACCTCCTGGGATGATGGGATCATGGGATCGTGTCCATGTCCCTTCTGCAAGGACCATCCATAGCGTTATCCCTCTCCCACAATCTCCTGGCATGGTGGGATCATGTGATTATGGGATCATGTCCGTGTCCCTTCTGCATGGACCATCCACAGCATCTCCCACAACTTCTTGGGATGGTGGGACCACAGGATTACGGGATCGTGGGTTCATGGGATTATGGGATCAGAGGATGATGGGATCATGTGATTATGGGATCTGGTCCATGTCCCTTCTGCATGGACAACCCAAAGTGTCCAACCCTGTCCCACCACCTCCTGGGACCGTGGGATCACAGGATGATGGGATCATGTCCAAATCCCTTCTGCACAGGACATCCACATAATCCCTGTCCCACAACATTCTGGGATCACGGGCTGATGGGATCACAGGATCATGGGATCCTGTCCATGTCCCTTCTGCACGGACCATCCACAGCGTTATCCCCGTCCCAGAACTTCGTGGGATCACGGGATTGTGGGATCCTGTCCATGTTGCTTCTGCATGGACCGAAGCCTTATTCCTGTCCCACGACCTCCTGGGATGGTGGGATCCCAGGATGATGGGATGATGGGATTATGGGATCGTGTCCATGTCCCTTCTGCACGGACCATCTGAACCCTTATTCCTGTCCCATGACCTCCTGGGATGGTGGGATCACAGGATCACAGGATGATGGCATCATGGGATTATAGGACCATGGGATTATGGGATCATGTCCGTGTCTCTTCTGCATGGACAACCCAAAGTGTCCAAATCCCTTCTGCACAGGCCATCCACATAATCCCTGTCCCACACCTTCTTGGGATCATGGCATGGTGGGATCACAGGATCGTGGGATCACAGGATTATGGGATCCTGTCCATGTCCCTTCTGCACGGACCATCCACAGCGTTATCCCCGTCCCAGAACTTCGTGGGATCACGGGATTGTGGGATCACAGGATTATGGGATCACAGGATGATGGGATCACGGGATTATGGGATCCTGTCCATGTCCCTTCTGCACGGACCATCTGAACCCTTATTCCTGTCC
>NW_005055104.1:6124-7381 GCF_000277835.1 Geospiza fortis
GGGATCACGGGACGATGGGATCACGGGACGATGGGATCACGGGATGATGGGATCACGGGATGATGGGATCACGGGATGATGGGATCACGGGATGATGGGATCACGGGATGATGGGATCATGGGTTCACGGGATCACAGGATTGTGGGGTCGTGTCCGTGTCCCTTCTGCACGGACAATCCAAAGTGTTATCCCTGTCCCACAACTTCCTGGGATGGTGGGATCATGGTGGGATTATGGGATCGTGGGATGATGTCCATGTCCCCTCTGCACGGACCATCTGAATCCTTATCCCTGTCCCACAACCTCCTGGGATTGTGGGATCATGGGATTTTAGGATCATGTCCCTTCTGCATGGACCATCCACAGCATCTCCCACAACTTCCTGGGATGGTGGGATTATGGGATCGTGGGACGATGTCCATGTCCCCTCTGCACGGACCATCCCCAGCCTTATCCCTGTCCCACAACCTCCTGGGACCATGGGATTGTGGGATCACGGGATTGTGGGATCATGCCCGTGTCCCTTCTACATGGAGCATCCACAGCTGTCCCAGAACTTCCTGGAATGGTGAGATGGTGGGATCACGGGATGGTGGGACCATGGGATTGTGGGGTCATGTCCATGTCCCCTCTGCATGGACCATCCACAGCATCTCCCCCAGCTTCCTGGGGTGGCGGGACCACGGGATGATGGGATGATGGGATCATGTCCACGTCCCTTCTGCACAGACCATCTGAAGCCTTATCCCTGTCCCACGACCTCCTGGGACCATGGGATGGTGGGATCCTGGGATCTCAGGATTATGGGATCTTGTCCGTGTCCTTTCTGAAGCCTCATCCCTGTCCCACAACCTCCTGGGATCACAGGATCACGGGGTCATGTCCACGTCCCCTCTGCATGGACCATCCGCAGCATCTCCCCCAGCTTCCTGGGATCACGGGATCAGGGGGTCACGGGATGATGGGATCACGTCCATCTCCCACACCGCACACGGACACCCCCATCCCTTTGTGCACCCTCCATCCCCACTGGAGATCTCCCACAGCTTCCACCTCCTGACCAGAACCCAGCAGGACACGGCCAGCGCCATTCCCACCATTCCCACCACCATTCCCACCATTCCACCATTCCCACCATTCCCACCATTCCCACCACCATTCCCACCATTCCCACCACTCCCACCATTCCCACCACCATTCCCACCATTCCCACCACCATTCCCACCATTCCCACCATTACCACCATTCCACCCTTC
>NW_005055104.1:7829-12143 GCF_000277835.1 Geospiza fortis
ACCCCCCCCCCCCATCCCCCCCATCCCCCCCCCCATTCCCACCATTCCACCATTCCCACTATTCTCATCACCGTTCCCACCACCATTCCCACCAGTGTCACCACCATCCCCACCATTCCCACCATTGCCACCATTCCCACCATTCCCACCACCATTCCCACCATTCCCACCACCATTCCCACCATTCCCACCATTCTCACCATTCCCACCACCATCCCCAGCCCACCCTAGATCATGCCGGCCAGGTAGGGTGGCAGGAAGAGCCCCACGGTGCCCAGCAGGCAGACGATGATGAACATCCACAGGAAGATGCGGTCGATCACCATGGCCACGTACTTCCAGTCCTCCTTCACCTGCCGGCGGGAGAAGGACGGAGCTGGATCCCAAACCGGGAATCTCACGGGGTCAGGAGAGCACCCAGAGCACCCTAGATCATGCCGGCCAGGTAGGGTGGCAGGAAGAGCCCCACGGTGCCCAGCAGGCAGACGATGATGAACATCCACAGGAAGATGCGGTCGATCACCATGGCCACGTACTTCCAGTCCTCCTTCACCTGCCGGCGGGAGAAGGACGGAGCTGGATCCCAAACCGGGAATCTCACGGGGTCAGGAGAGCACCCAGAGCTTCCTGGGAATCTCCTCGTGGTCAGGAGACTCCATAATTCGTGGAAAATTCTGGAATTTTCTGAGGAATCTTGAGGTGGGGCATGGGGGTGTCCATCTTGGACCTGGGGTTCTCCAAACCCGCTTCGGGAAAAGCGGGAATGGGAGAGGTCAGGAGAGCACCCAGAGCTTCCTGGGAATCTCCTCATGGTGAGGAGACACCGAGGCTCGTGGAAAATTCTGGAATTTTCTGAGGAATCTTGAGGTGGGGCGTGGAGGTCTCCATGTTGGACCTGGGGTTCTCCAAACCTCCCAGAGCTTCCCATTCCAATTTTGGGAACTCCAGCCCCATCCACAGATCCCAGAACTTCCCAACTTCGGCATCTCAAGAGCCAACCATGGATCCCAGAACTTCCGTTCCCAATTTTGGGATCTCCAGCCCCATCTGTGGGTCCCAGATCTTCCTTTCCCAGTTTTGGGATCTCAGGAATCAAACCGGGATCCCAAAACTGTTCCTCTCAATTTTGGGATCTCCTGCCCCATCCACGGATCCCAGATCTTCCCAGTTCTGGGATCTCCAGCCCCACCCACAGATCCCAGAACTTCTCTTCCCAATTTTGGGCTCTCCAGCCCCATCCGTGGGTCCCGATTTTGGGACATCAGAACCAACCACGGATCCCAGAACTTCCGTTCCCAATTTTGGGATCTCCTGCCCCATCCACGGATCCCAGATCTTCCCAGTTCTGGGATCTCCAGCCCCACCCACAGATCCCAGAACTTCTCTTCCCAATTTTGGGCTCTCCAGCCCCATCCGTGGGTCCCGATTTTGGGACATCAGAACCAACCACGGATCCCAGAACTTCCGTTCCCAATTTTGGGATCTCCAGCCCCATCCATGGGTCCTGATTTTGGGACCTCCAGCCCCATCCCGATTTTGGGATGTCAAGAACCAACCACAGATCCCAGATCTTCCCATTCCATTTTTGGACTCTCCAGCCCCATCCACAGATCCAGGATCTTCCCAATTCTGGGACCTCCAACCCCATCTACAGATCCCAGAACTTCCAAATTTTGGGATCTCCAGCCCCATCCATGGGTCCCAATTTTGGGACATCAGAACCAACCACGGATCCCAGAACTTCCCATTCCATTTTTGGACTCTCCAGCCCCATCCACAGATCCCAGAACTTCTCTTCCCAATTTTGGGATCTCCAGCCCCATCCGTGGGTCCCGATTTTGGGGCGTCAAGAACCAAGCACAGATCCCAGAACTTCCCATTCCAGTTTTGGATCTCCAGCCCCACCCACAGATCCCAGAACTTCCAAATTCTGGGACCTCCAGCCCCATCTACAGATCCCAGAACTTCCAAATTCTGGGACCTCCAGCCCCATCTACAGATCCCAGAACTTCCAAATTTTGGGATCTCCAGCCCCATCTACAGATCCCAGAACTTCCAAATTCTGGGACCTCCAGCCCCATCTACAGATCCCAGAACTTCCAAATTCTGGGACCTCCAGCCCCATCTACAGATCCCAGAACTTCCAAATTCTGGGACCTCCAGCCCCATCTACAGATCCCAGAACTTCCAAATTTTGGGATCTCCAGCCCCATCTACAGATCCCAGAACTTCCAAATTCTGGGACCTCCAGCCCCATCTACAGATCCCAGAACTTCCAAATTCTGGGACCTCCAGCCCCATCTACAGATCCCAGAACTTCCAAATTCTGGGACCTCCAGCCCCATCTACAGATCCCAGAACTTCCAAATTTTGGGATCTCCAGCCCCATCTACAGATCCCAGAACTTCCAAATTCTGGGACCTCCAGCCCCATCTACAGATCCCAGAACTTCCAAATTCTGGGACCTCCAGCCCCATCTACAGATCCCAGAACTTCCAAATTCTGGGACCTCCAGCCCCATCTACAGATCCCAGAACTTCCAAATTTTGGGATCTCCAGCCCCATCTACAGATCCCAGAACTTCCAAATTCTGGGACCTCCAGCCCCATCTACAGATCCCAGAACTTCCAAATTCTGGGACCTCCAGCCCCATCTACAGATCCCAGAACTTCCAAATTCTGGGACCTCCAGCCCCATCTACAGATCCCAGAACTTCCAAATTTTGGGATCTCCAGCCCCATCTACAGATCCCAGAACTTCCAAATTCTGGGACCTCCAGCCCCATCTACAGATCCCAGAACTTCCAAATTCTGGGACCTCCAGCCCCATCTACAGATCCCAGAACTTCCAAATTCTGGGACCTCCAGCCCCATCTACAGATCCCAGAACTTCCAAATTTTGGGATCTCCAGCCCCATCTACAGATCCCAGAACTTCCAAATTCTGGGACCTCCAGCCCCATCTACAGATCCCAGAACTTCCAAATTCTGGGACCTCCAGCCCCATCTACAGATCCCAGAACTTCCAAATTCTGGGACCTCCAGCCCCATCTACAGATCCCAGAACTTCCAAATTTTGGGATCTCCAGCCCCATCTACAGATCCCAGAACTTCCAAATTCTGGGACCTCCAGCCCCATCTACAGATCCCAGAACTTCCAAATTCTGGGACCTCCAGCCCCATCTACAGATCCCAGAACTTCCAAATTCTGGGACCTCCAGCCCCATCTACAGATCCCAGAACTTCCAAATTTTGGGATCTCCAGCCCCATCTACAGATCCCAGAACTTCCAAATTCTGGGACCTCCAGCCCCATCTACAGATCCCAGAACTTCCAAATTCTGGGACTTCTTCTTCCTCTTCCTCCCACTTGTCATCCACGTCGGTCTCCAGCCAGCAGCGCGAGGTGCTGAGCCGCGCCCCGGGGCGGCCGTGCCGTCCCCGCGTCCCCTCCTGGGGCGGCCTCTTCATGGAGAGCCACCTGGGCACGGAGCCCAGGAGGAACCGGCGCACCCAGGCGGGCATGGCGTGCGTGCTGGGCGAGCGGTGGTGCACGTTGAGCACGAAGACGGTGATGATGATGGAGAGCGTGACGAAGATCATGGTGAAGAGCAGGTACTCGCCGATCAGCGGGATGACCAGCGAGGTGGACGGGATGATCTCGGTGATGAGCAGCAGGAACACGGTGAGGGACAGCAGCACGGAGATGCACAGCGTGATCTTCTCGCCGCAGTCCGAGGGCAGGTAGAAGACCAGGACGGTGAGGCAGGAGATGAGCAGGCACGGGATGATGAGGTTGATGGTGTAGAAGAGCGGCAGGCGGCGGATGACGAAGTAGAAGGTGATGTCGGGGTAGATCTCCGTGCAGCAGTCGTACTTCTTGGAGTTGTAGGTGCCCACGGCGTTGATGATGGCCCACTCGCCGCTCTCCCAGTAGTCCTTGAGGTCCACCTGGTGGTCCATGTTCTCCAGGTCGATCTTGGCCTTGTCGTAGGTCCACGAGCCGAACTTCATCTTGCAGCTCTGCTGGTCGAAGGGGAAGAAGGTGACGTCGATGCTGCAGGAGCTCTTGTAGATGGCCGGCGGCACCCAGGTGACCGTGCCGTCCCACGAGAGGTGGGCCTTGGTCATGTGCGTCACCGCGAACTCGCCGTCGGCGCTGGAAAACAGGGAATGGTCAGGGATGGGATTGGCGTGGGATTGGGATGGTCAGGAATGGTCAAGGATGGTCAGGGATGGGCTTGGGATGGGATTGGGATGGACCTTGGGATGGGCTTGGGATGGGATTGGGATGGGATTGGGATGGACCTTGGGATG
>NW_005055104.1:13942-23241 GCF_000277835.1 Geospiza fortis
GGGTGGGATGGGATGGGATGGGATGGGATGGGATGGGATGGGATGGGATGGGATGGGATGGGATGGGGTGGGATGGGGTGGGATGGATGGGATGGGATGGATGGATGGGATGGATGGATGGGATGGATGGATGGGATGGGAAGGGATGGGATGGGATGGATGGATGGGATGGATGGATGGAGGGGATGGATGGATGGATGGGGTGGGATGGGAAGGGAAGGGATTTCGGGAATTCCCATCCCTCGCAGGCATCCCCCGTGCCGGCCCCGCCCCTCACTTGTTGTAGAGGACGAGGTCGGGGATCCAGATCATCTCGGAGGGCACCCGGATGGAGGTGACGTTGTCGTACTCGGCCGGGTCCCAGCGCAGCTTGTAATCGCTCCATTCCTGCGGGACACCATCCATGGAGATGGCCCAGAACAGCCCGGGAACCGATATTCCCAAACCCCAATCCCAAATCCCATTCCCAAACCCCAATCCCAAATCCCAAATCCCATTCCCAATCCCACCCCAAATCCCAATCCCACCCCAAATCCCACCCCAAATCCCAATCCCAATCCCACCCCAATCCCCATTCCCAATGCCAAATCCCAATCCCAAATCCCAATCCCAATCCCGATCCCGTTCCAGGCCGTGGTCCTCGCGGCCCCCGTGGCCCCAGGGGGGGCAGGGGCAGCAAAGGGCTGGGGGGGGCTGGATCTGGGAATTCCCACCCCAAATCCCAATCCCAATCCCGATCCCGTTCCAGGCCGTGGTCCCCGTGGTCCCCGTGGCCCCAGGGGCGGCAGGGGCAGCAAAGGGCCGGGGTGGGGCTGGATCTGGGAATTCCCACCCCAAATCCCAAGGGGTTTGGGGAGTGGGATGTGGGATTTGGGATTTTGGATGTGGGATGTGGGGTGTGGGATGTGGGATTTGGGATGTGGGATTTGGGGTTTGGGATTTGGGATTTGGGGTTTGGGGAGTGGGATGTGGGATTTGGGATTTTGGATGTGGGATGTGGGGTGTGGGATGTGGGATTTGGGATGTGGGATTTGGGGTTTGGGATTTGGGATTTGGGGTTTGGGGAGTGGGATGTGGGATTTGGGATTTTGGATGTGGGATGTGGGGTGTGGGATGTGGGATTTGGGATGTGGGATTTGGGGTTTGGGATTTGGGATTTGGGGTTTGGGGAGTGGGATGTGGGATTTGGGATTTTGGATGTGGGATGTGGGGTGTGGGATGTGGGATTTGGGATGTGGGATTTGGGGTTTGGGATTTGGGATTTGGGGTTTGGGGAGTGGGATGTGGGATTTGGGATTTTGGATGTGGGATGTGGGGTGTGGGATGTGGGATTTGGGATGTGGGATTTGGGGTTTGGGATTTGGGATTTGGGGTTTGGGGAGTGGGATGTGGGATTTGGGATTTTGGATGTGGGATGTGGGGTGTGGGATGTGGGATTTGGGATGTGGGATTTGGGGTTTGGGATTTGGGATTTGGGGTTTGGGGAGTGGGATGTGGGATTTGGGATTTTGGATGTGGGATGTGGGGTGTGGGATGTGGGATTTGGGATGTGGGATTTGGGGTTTGGGATTTGGGATTTGGGGTTTGGGGAGTGGGATGTGGGATTTGGGATTTTGGATGTGGGATGTGGGGTGTGGGATGTGGGATTTGGGATGTGGGATTTGGGGTTTGGGATTTGGGATTTGGGGTTTGGGGAGTGGGATGTGGGATTTGGGATTTTGGATGTGGGATGTGGGGTGTGGGATGTGGGATTTGGGATGTGGGATTTGGGGTTTGGGATTTGGGATTTGGGGTTTGGGGAGTGGGATGTGGGATTTGGGATTTTGGATGTGGGATGTGGGGTGTGGGATGTGGGATTTGGGATGTGGGATTTGGGGTTTGGGATTTGGGATTTGGGGTTTGGGGAGTGGGATGTGGGATTTGGGATTTTGGATGTGGGATGTGGGGTGTGGGATGTGGGATTTGGGATGTGGGATTTGGGGTTTGGGATTTGGGATTTGGGGTTTGGGGAGTGGGATGTGGGATTTGGGATTTTGGATGTGGGATGTGGGGTGTGGGATGTGGGATTTGGGATGTGGGATTTGGGGTTTGGGATTTGGGATTTGGGGTTTGGGGAGTGGGATGTGGGATTTGGGATTTTGGATGTGGGATGTGGGGTGTGGGATGTGGGATTTGGGATGTGGGATTTGGGGTTTGGGATTTGGGATTTGGGGTTTGGGGAGTGGGATGTGGGATTTGGGATTTTGGATGTGGGATGTGGGGTGTGGGATGTGGGATTTGGGATGTGGGATTTGGGGTTTGGGATTTGGGATTTGGGGTTTGGGGAGTGGGATGTGGGATTTGGGATTTTGGATGTGGGATGTGGGGTGTGGGATGTGGGATTTGGGATGTGGGATTTGGGGTTTGGGATTTGGGATTTGGGGTTTGGGGAGTGGGATGTGGGATTTGGGATTTTGGATGTGGGATGTGGGGTGTGGGATGTGGGATTTGGGATGTGGGATTTGGGGTTTGGGATTTGGGATTTGGGGTTTGGGGAGTGGGATGTGGGATTTGGGATTTTGGATGTGGGATGTGGGGTGTGGGATGTGGGATTTGGGATGTGGGATTTGGGGTTTGGGATTTGGGATTTGGGGTTTGGGGAGTGGGATGTGGGATTTGGGATTTTGGATGTGGGATGTGGGGTGTGGGATGTGGGATTTGGGATGTGGGATTTGGGGTTTGGGATTTGGGATTTGGGGTTTGGGGAGTGGGATGTGGGATTTGGGATTTTGGATGTGGGATGTGGGGTGTGGGATGTGGGATTTGGGATGTGGGATTTGGGGTTTGGGATTTGGGATTTGGGGTTTGGGGAGTGGGATGTGGGATTTGGGATTTTGGATGTGGGATGTGGGGTGTGGGATGTGGGATTTGGGATGTGGGATTTGGGGTTTGGGATTTGGGATTTGGGGTTTGGGGAGTGGGATGTGGGATTTGGGATTTTGGATGTGGGATGTGGGGTGTGGGATGTGGGATTTGGGATGTGGGATTTGGGGTTTGGGATTTGGGATTTGGGGTTTGGGGAGTGGGATGTGGGATTTGGGATTTTGGATGTGGGATGTGGGGTGTGGGATGTGGGATTTGGGATGTGGGATTTGGGGTTTGGGATTTGGGATTTGGGGTTTGGGGAGTGGGATGTGGGATTTGGGATTTTGGATGTGGGATGTGGGGTGTGGGATGTGGGATTTGGGATGTGGGATTTGGGGTTTGGGATTTGGGATTTGGGGTTTGGGGAGTGGGATGTGGGATTTGGGATTTTGGATGTGGGATGTGGGGTGTGGGATGTGGGATTTGGGATGTGGGATTTGGGGTTTGGGATTTGGGATTTGGGGTTTGGGGAGTGGGATGTGGGATTTGGGATTTTGGATGTGGGATGTGGGATGTGGGATTTCGGATTTGGGATATGGGGAGTGGGATTTGGGATATTGGATATGGGATAGGGGATGTGGGATCAGGGATATGGGATGTGGGATATGGGATGTGGGATGTGGGATGTGGGATATGGGATGTTGGGATGGGGATAGGGGGCAGAGGGATAAAGGGACATGGGATAAAAGCATAAAGGGATAAAGGGATATGGGATGGGGGATATTGGGGTGGGGAATAGGGGATAAAGGGATATGGGATGGAAGGATAAGGGGATAAAGGGATATGGGATGGGGATGCGGGATAGGGGGATAAAGGGGATAAAAGGATACGGGATGGAGGGATAGAGGGATGTGGGATGTGGGATAAAGGGATGAATTACTAGCGGGATATGGGATGGAGGGATGTAGGGATAGGGGATAGAAGGATATAGGGATGGGGGATGAAGGGATATGGGATGGGGGGATACAGGAATATAGGGAAGGGGGATATAGGGATAAAGGGATATGGGATAGAGGGATATGGGATAGAGGGATATGGGATAAAGGGATATGGGATAGAGGAATATGGGATAGAGGGATATGGGATAGAGGGATATGGGATAAAGGGATATGGGATAGAGGAATATGGGATAGAGGGATATGGGATAGAGGGATATGGGATAGAGGAATATGGGATAGAGGGATATGGGATAGAGGAATATGGGATAGAGGGATATGGGATAGAGGGATATGGGATAAAGGGATATGGGATAGAGGAATATGGGATAGAGGGATATGGGATAGAGGGATATGGGATAAAGGGATAGAGGGATAGAGGGATATGGGATGGGGGATAAAGGGGGAAATGGATAAAGGGATATGGGATGGGGGATCGGGGGATAAAAGGGTAAAGAGACGTGAGATGGGGGATTTGGGAATCGGGGGTTGTGGGATAAAGGATATGGGATATGGGACAGAGGGATATGGGATGGGGGATTGGGGGATTTGGGATATGGGATAAAGGATATGGGATATGGGATAGAGGGATATGGGATGGGGGATTGGGGGATTTGGGATGTGGGATAGAGGGATATGGGACAGGGGGAATAGGGGATGGGGGACGTAGAGATGGGAATCACAGCTGCAGAAACCCAGGAACTTCCACTACAGAATCCCGGGAATTTGGGCCCTGGAATCTCAGGAATTTCAGCCCGGAATCCAGGGAACTTCGGCCACGAAAGTGTAGGAATTTTGCACTGCAGAATCCCTGGAATTCCAACCCCAGAATGCCAGGAATTTCGGCCCTGGAATCTCGGGAATTTGGGCCCCAGTATCCCGGGAATTCGGGCCCTGGAATCCCGGGAATTTGGCCCCAGAATCCTGGGAATTCCGACCCCAGAATCCCGGGAGTTCCAACCCCAGAATCCCAGGAATTTGAGCCCCAGAATCTCGGGAATTTCAGCCCCAGAATCTTGGGAATTCCAAACCCAGAATCTTGGGAATTTCAGCCCTGAAATCCCGGGAATTCCAGCCCCGGAATCTCGGGATTTCCAACCCCAGAATCTTGGGATTTCCAACCCCAGAATCCCGGGAATTCCAACCCCAGAATCCCAGGATTTCCAACCCCAGAATCCCAGAAATTTCGGCCCTGGAATCCTGGGAATTTACACCCTGGAATCTTGGGAATTCCAACCCGAGAATCTTGGGAATTCCAACCCCAGAATCCCGGGAATTTGGGCCCAAGAATCCTGGGAATTCCAACCCCAGAATCTTGGGGAATTTCAGCCCCAGAATCCCGGGAATTACAACCCCAGAATCCTTGGGAATTTCAGCCCCAGAATCCCGGGAATTCCAACCCCAGAATCCCGGGAATTTCAGCCCTGGAATCCTGGGAGTTCCAACCCCAAAATCCCAGGAATTCCAATCCCAGAATCCCGGGAATTCCAACCTCAGAATCCCGAGAATTTGGGCCCTGGAATCCTGGGAATTTACACCCTGGAAGCTTGGGAATTCCAACTCCAGAATCCCAGGAATTCCAACCCCAGAATCCCAGAAATTCCAGCCCCAGAATCTTGGGAATTCCAACCCCAGAATGCCGGGAATTTCAGCCCCAGAATCCCGGGAATTCCAGCCCCAGAATCCCGGGAATTTGGGCCCTGGAATCCCGGGAATTTGGACCCTGGAATCCCAGGAATTGCAACCCCAGAATCCCGGGAATTACAACCCCAGAATCCTTGGGAATTTCAGCCCCAGAATCCCGGGAATTCCAACCCCAGAATCTCAGGAATTCCAACCCCGGAATTCTGGGAGTTTACACCCTGGAATCCCAGGAATTTACACCCTGGAATTCTGGGAATTCCAGCCCCAGAATCCCGGGAATTTGGGCCCCGGAATGCCGGGAATTTTGGCCCCGGAATCCCGGGAATTTGGGCCCCGGAACGCCGGGAATTTGGGCCTCACCACGTCGATGAGCTGGGCGATGGAGAGGCCGAAGCGCACGATGACGACGTCGGAGGTGTTGCGCACGGGCCGGGCCCAGCGGTTGTAGCCCGAGAAGAGGCGCTGGAAGAGCCGGTCCTCGGCGTGGCTGCGCCGCCGCGCCCGGCCTGAACGGGCCGCGAACATCCCGGGAATGGGCGGGAATGAAGTGGGAATTATTCGGGAATTATTGGGGAATTCATTGGGATTTATTTTGGGAATTATTCCGGAATTATTACAGAATTATTGGGGAAGTATTCAGAATTATTTGTGCATTAATTGAGATTTAATTTGGGAAGTATTCAGGAATTAATCGGGAATGAATCGGGAATTATTCGGGAATTATTGGGGAATTCATTGGGATTTATTTTGGGAATTATTCCGGAATTATTACAGAATTATTGGGGAAGTATTCAGAATTATTTGTGCATTAATTGAGATTTAATTTGGGAAGTATTCAGGAATTAATCGGGAATGAATCGGGAATTATTCGGGAATTATTGGGGAATTCATTGGGATTTATTTTGGGAATTATTCCGGAATTATTACAGAATTATTGGGGAAGTATTCAGAATTATTTGTGCATTAATTGAGATTTAATTTGGGAAGTATTCAGGAATTAATCGGGAATGAATCGGGAATTATTCGGGAATTATTGGGGAATTCATTGGGATTTATTTTGGGAATTATTCCGGAATTATTACAGAATTATTGGGGAAGTATTCAGAATTATTTGTGCATTAATTGAGATTTAATTTGGGAAGTATTCAGGAATTAATCGGGAATGAATCGGGAATTATTCGGGAATTATTGGGGAATTCATTGGGATTTATTTTGGGAATTATTCCGGAATTATTACAGAATTATTGGGGAAGTATTCAGAATTATTTGTGCATTAATTGAGATTTAATTTGGGAAGTATTCAGGAATTAATCGGGAATGAATCGGGAATTATTCGGGAATTATTGGGGAATTCATTGGGATTTATTTTGGGAATTATTCCGGAATTATTACAGAATTATTGGGGAAGTATTCAGAATTATTTGTGCATTAATTGAGATTTAATTTGGGAAGTATTCAGGAATTAATCGGGAATGAATCGGGAATTATTCGGGAATTATTGGGGAATTCATTGGGATTTATTTTGGGAATTATTCCGGAATTATTACAGAATTATTGGGGAAGTATTCAGAATTATTTGTGCATTAATTGAGATTTAATTTGGGAAGTATTCAGGAATTAATCGGGAATGAATCGGGAATTATTCGGGAATTATTGGGGAATTCATTGGGATTTATTTTGGGAATTATTCCGGAATTATTACAGAATTATTGGGGAAGTATTCAGAATTATTTGTGCATTAATTGAGATTTAATTTGGGAAGTATTCAGGAATTAATCGGGAATGAATCGGGAATTATTCGGGAATTATTGGGGAATTCATTGGGATTTATTTTGGGAATTATTCCGGAATTATTACAGAATTATTGGGGAAGTATTCAGAATTATTTGTGCATTAATTGAGATTTAATTTGGGAAGTATTCAGGAATTAATCGGGAATGAATCGGGAATTATTCGGGAATTATTGGGGAATTCATTGGGATTTATTTTGGGAATTATTCCGGAATTATTACAGAATTATTGGGGAAGTATTCAGAATTATTTGTGCATTAATTGAGATTTAATTTGGGAAGTATTCAGGAATTAATCGGGAATGAATCGGGAATTATTCGGGAATTATTGGGGAATTCATTGGGATTTATTTTGGGAATTATTCCGGAATTATTACAGAATTATTGGGGAAGTATTCAGAATTATTTGTGCATTAATTGAGATTTAATTTGGGAAGTATTCAGGAATTAATCGGGAATGAATCGGGAATTATTCGGGAATTATTGGGGAATTCATTGGGATTTATTTTGGGAATTATTCCGGAATTATTACAGAATTATTGGGGAAGTATTCAGAATTATTTGTGCATTAATTGAGATTTAATTTGGGAAGTATTCAGGAATTAATCGGGAATGAATCGGGAATTATTCGGGAATTATTGGGGAATTCATTGGGATTTATTTTGGGAATTATTCCGGAATTATTACAGAATTATTGGGGAAGTATTCAGAATTATTTGTGCATTAATTGAGATTTAATTTGGGAAGTATTCAGGAATTAATCGGGAATGAATCGGGAATTATTCGGGAATTATTGGGGAATTCATTGGGATTTATTTTGGGAATTATTCCGGAATTATTACAGAATTATTGGGGAAGTATTCAGAATTATTTGTGCATTAATTGAGATTTAATTTGGGAAGTATTCAGGAATTAATCGGGAATGAATCGGGAATTATTCGGGAATTATTGGGGAATTCATTGGGATTTATTTTGGGAATTATTCCGGAATTATTACAGAATTATTGGGGAAGTATTCAGAATTATTTGTGCATTAATTGAGATTTAATTTGGGAATTATTCCGGAATTATTACAGAATTATTGGGGAAGTATTCAGAATTATTTGTGCATTAATTGGGATTTAATTTGGGAAGTATTCAGGAATTAATCGGGAATTATTCGGGAATTATTGGGGAATTATTGGGTAATTATTCGGAATTATTGGGGAATTCATTGGGATTTATTTTGGGAATTATTAATTAATTAATCATGACTTATTGCAGAATTAATCGGGAATTATTGGAGAATTAATCGGGAATTATTGGGGAATTCATTGGGATTTATTTTGGGAATTATTTGGGAATTGTTCAGGAATTATTGGGGAATTATTCCAGAATTAATTGGGATTTAATTTGGGAATTATTCAGGAATTATTTGGGAATTTTTGCAGAATTAATTGGGAATTATTAGGGAATTATTGGGGGATTCATCGGGATTTAATTTGGGAATTATTCAGGAATTAATCAGGAATTATTCCAGAATTAATTGAGAATTATTGGGGAATTAATTGGGAATTATTCAGGAATTATTGGGGAATTATTGGGGAAGTATTTGGGAATTCATTGGGATTTAATTTGGGAATTATTCAGGAATTATTGCAGAATTATTGGGGAATTAACTGGGAATTAATTGGGAATTATTTGGGAATTATTTGGGAATTAATTGGGAATTCATTGGGATTTAATTTGGAATTATTCCGAAATTATTGGGGAATTATTGGGAAATTATTTGGGAATTAATTGGGAATTAATTGGGATTTAATGTGGAATTATTCAGGAATTATTGGGAATTATTTGGGAATGAATGGGGAATTAATCGGGAATTATTCGACAATTAATTGGGAATTATTGGGGAATTGATTGGGATTTAATTTGGGATTTATTCAGGAATTAATCGGGAATTATTCCAGAATTAATGGGGAATTAATTGGGAATTATTTGGAATTATTGGGGAATTGACTGGGATTTAATTTGGGAATTATTCCGG
>NW_005055105.1:0-8290 GCF_000277835.1 Geospiza fortis
AGAATAATCATGAGAAACTATGTTGGAGATTTAAGGGGGCTGAAATCTATGTATACAATAGAACAATATAAGTTTAATAATTAACATGAGAGTTATATAACGATAGAATATAAAAGCATGTTAACCTCGAATGTATGGCGGAGTCAGATTTAGGTTTCACCCCTGATTTCCAGAGCTCTTAATAAAAGCACCAGCATATAATTGCTTATGTGATTATGTGTTTCTGAACACTAACAATGATAGCCTGTGATACATTGTGTAATTGTTTCTGATCAACTGGTGGGACCTCGCTGGTGCCAAATACAAAAAACCACACCCGATAATCCAAACAAAATTACAAATAGAAAAATTAGAATGATTTCTACTAGGTAAAACTACTCTGTTGTTATTGATTTCTACAAAAGTACAAGCAGTCCTTAAGTGTGCAGAAACTTTACCAGTGTATACTGAATCATGATTTGCAAAGGTTAAGATTTTAGCTGAGGGTTAGAACCAATTCATATTGAAGTTAGATACACCAACAATAGGTTAATGATTATTAGATGCTTAAGCTAAAGCTAATTGTTATATTATGAGCTCATTTGTAGAAATAAGTGAAGCAAGGGAACCATTATAGGAACATATTGAAACATAGTAGAACAATGCCCAGCACCTGGACTCTGTGTCAATCCATCATGAAGCAGGGGGCCTTGGATTGTGCCAGAGGGTCACAGAGACCTGATGAAGACCTTCCTGACTTCATCCCTGGGACCACTGACCCAATTTGAGACCACCGACCCAATTCAAGAGAAGAACTGTGCACGTGTAGGACTAATAACCTCATTTTGATACAAAGCGGGGATGGGAGGTGCTGGAGTTATGCATATGTATTATTTTGGGAAATAAATAGAAGGCAAAAAACCTTGTGTGGTGCAGTCACACATTTCGAGGACGGCCTCACTGTGTGATTGTAATGTAGTCGTGTTTGGAGCTGTGGTGTATTTTTGAGGCAACACTGCCATCTTGTGTCAAAAGTTATAAGTGTAGCACACGTCGAGTGTGAAGTAGTAAAAGTGGATTGTTTGAAAGAGTTGATTAATTTTTGAGAACTGAGACGAGAACATTTTGAAGTAAATTGGAGACAGACAAAGGACGGGGCCAGTTTGGCAAGAAAAAGTAGAAGCCTTTGATAACAGTTTACTTGTGGTTTTAGGTACGGGGATTGTGTTTATAGATGCTGATTGCTAGAATCATAATAGAGGTAGTTTTGGTCTGAGAATCCAATCTGGCCAGATGGATAGAAGGAATTCCTTTGCTTCAGTGGTCTGGGCTCGACACGTGGGAGTTTGTGAATTCAGTAAACTGGTGGATAGATAGGGGAAATGAGAGAGTATTGAAACAGGGGGCAGAATAGAATTAGGTATTAATACCCCTGCCGCAGCCCCTGAGACCTTGACACTTACTTGAGAGCAGCCAAACACCTCCTAAACTTGATAACATTTCACCTGGTGTCCCCAGGTGCTCTTATAATTCATTTTTCATTTGTAGGCATCTGGACAAACCATCAACATCTTTTCTTTCCCCTTCTAGGAGGGCTTGTTCTGCTAGATCTTCCCAAACCCCAGTTTGGCACTGAACAACCTCCAAACAACCGTGTGTTAAGGCACCTCCCTGCCCTTCATACAGAAATTGTATTCAAACTCCTGTCCTCCTCCAGTACCAAGTTACCATTATTCCACATTCCAACATCTTAGAGTCTGTTAACCACTCTTCCCCTCTTTCAATCTTTTTCTTTTTTTTTTCCTCTTTTTTCTCTCGTTTTCCTTTGATTTAACACACTTTGGACCGCACAAGGTATACACACAACTAGTTTATCTCTAAAAGTAAGTCCACAGCCCTTTCTTCTTCTGGTACAACCCCCATTTCCAGTTGCATCTGCAAGTCTTTCCCCAACAAGCTGATACCTGCCCCAAGAATCAACAAGACATTGCCTATACCCACATCAGTCTCTCTCCTAATTATTCCATCTTCAATGACAGGGATTTTAAACCTTTCTCTTTCTGCCCCTGCCACTTCCATCATGTTACCACCCATATCACATCTTCCTGGGATCCCCACGACACAAGTTCTGTCCACCCCAGAATCAACCACGAATTCCAATACTTCCTCTTGGAGGCCTGCTTCCCAAGTTATCAAAGACTCTAGATAGCATTTATCCCCCAGAAAACAGAGCCCATGTCCTTCCCACTCCTTCACAGGGCACTTCCCCTGAAGCACTTCCAAGTCTCCCTGTAGATGAGGGTGCCCCCCGCTATAGAAGAAACAGGTATCCCCTAGTCCCTTCCTGGGACCCTGACCACACCAGGGCTCTTCCTCCCTCTTGAACCCCTCCCATAGATACAGCAGGAGCTGGATTTGCTGAGGGAAGAGACAAGAGCGGGGTTCGGAAGTGAGGCTGGAACCAGTAAGGGGACAGAATTAAGATCAGAAGTCAGTCAGAAAACTGGAATCAAGAAAAAAGCAGAGGTAGGAGCAGGAGCAAGAGGCTCCAGAGTCACAGTGGGGACGGGAGTGATCACAGTCACTATGGATGGGGTGGGCTGAAACTCCTGACACAGGCAGAGAAGCTGATATGGGTAAGGAGACTGGAGCTCCTGGCATGAGCAGAGAAAGTGGAGACAGGGAGAGGCAACATTTCCAGGAGGTCCCAGCCCCTTTCTCTGGTTCCCCATCTCATTTCCCCACGACCCTGCCTGCATGTCCCTGGCTTCTGTCTCCCTGCTGCAATCCATTCCCCTGACAGCTCAAACACCTCTCACTCTTCACAGCACAGAAAATCCTTCCTCTCCAACAGTATAATACAATCTACCATGCTCCAGAAAATAAGGTTAAACTTTAAATCAACAATCCATATCACATATACTTTCATTCATTCGCACTCACTTTTATTTCTTTAATATCTCATTCATTCTGATTCACAACAAGAAAACAACAAGGTACCTTTTACTTTTAAGTCACTTGCTAATATCCACCCATGGGTATTGAAATATCACAAAATGTTATTGGCCAAAAGCAGGTTTTCTTGGGTATTATATCCCTCAATCCAGCAGTGTTGTACAACCCCAGATTTTCTTGGGTCTCTCAATCCAGCAACTTTGTGGGGTGCCCACTTTTGTCCTGTTTTCCCAGTGGATTGTGCTAGGAAAACCTTCCGCACCCTTCCTCCAAGGGGTCCAACCCCTCCCTGGGACCCCATCCCAGTTTCCCAGGGGGCCGCTCTCACTCCTTTTATCTCTCGCTTTGTCTCCTTGCTGGTGGTCTTTCTCATGAAAGATTGGAAACACAGCCCTCGGAAACCCCTCACTCACTTTGCAGGTCTGGAATAACCAGCCTGCATCTCATTCACACACACATTCATCCCCTGTATCTGCTTCCCCAAAAGAATACTTTACCAATCCTCTTTTTTTCTTTGGGTCTTTCTTTGTGCACGATAATTTTTGTGGGGCTACCACAGTTCTTAGGGAGCCTTTTTTTCTCCTTTCCTTTGCTTTATATGTCTCCTTTTGTCCACCAGGTGTTCTACCTGCAATCTCCAATCACGACAGGAGAGACAGAGCGAGGCTGCCTAAACCTGGCAGGGCATGTCTTCCCTCACTTGGGATCTCCTGGTCGTCTCAGGAGTGAGGTGTTACATCCCAGATGAGCGCCCATTTGTGAAAAACACGTTCACTGTCCTGTGAAAATTTAAAAAGTTTAATAAAGGACAATAGGAGACAAGGACCATAGAGCAAAGGTTATTATGGCCGGGTGCATCTTGGCACTCAGCCAAGAGCACACATATTCGGAAATACCCCTTAAATACCTTTTCCTTTACATCAGTCTGTTGCATATTCATAGACCTGTATGCATAGTAAACTTTTCCCCAAACTAGTTTACACGTTCCAAGAATTATTTAGCATATCTCCTCCTTGGATCCGCCTTTTTAGAGCATGCTTGTTCCTTGGCTGTTGTTTTAGTCCTTTTTTATCATCTCCAGGTTTTTTTGGGCCTTGGTCCACACTGTCTTTAGATGGTTAGTGCTGCTAGTTGGCATACCTGTAGCAGATGTCCTCTTCATATGTTCATTGGATGTTATCCCATCCAAGCAGGCATTTTAACACAAGCATATGTACATCAGGTATTTAACTATGTCCAAGCTTAATTAACAACAGAAATAAAAACTACATCTTTATAACAAAGTTACTTTAACATCACACATATAGAATCCATTTTAGTATTTGCAAAAAGCCAATATTGTAATATGTATCTATAACATTATCCATATATTTGTTTTTGGCTGATTAACAGGCCAAGTAAAAGTAACAGGAGGAAGCAGTAATACTAAAAAAGCTTTTACTAGCATAAGCCAAATATTTGAGGTAATGGCAAGCCACTGCTTGCTTGATAATTCTTGATGTCCAGGCAAACCATATCGATGCCCACACACCAGCTGTTTGTTTATTATTCTGACTGCCCCTTAAAGGATCACGATGCTGACAATGAGCTCTTCTTTTTGTGAGATGCACAATATCAAAGGCACCCACAACTTTGACACTCACATAGAGTCCATGCTTGATGACCCCCTGTGTGTCAGGCCAAGAAGGGAAAAGAAGGTAACAGACCTGCAACCACCTCTGGACGTATGATCGACTGGTTCTCCAAGGATGAAAGATTTATCTTTTGGTCCTTTTCTGTGTTTTGATCGGCTGGCTGTTCAGTGGGGGGGTCTGGTGTTTTTGGCTGGAATCTAACAGGGACCAGTGTCTGTGGCGATGCAGGTATGACTCCTTCCCCATATGGTGGGGTGGGGGGGCCCAGTGTGAATAATCTGGTGCTCAATCAGACCAGAGCTGTGGCTGAAGCTCTTCCCACATTCCCCACACTCATAGGGCCGTTCCCCACTGTGGATCCTCTGGTGAGTGATGAGGTGGGCCAGTGGTTTTTCCACTTTCTGGGTCTTTTGAGGGGACTCATGCTTTTTTCCCTTTGCTAATGATGTTGGTTTTTTTCTTTTTTTTGGACGTAGAAGAGTGTTTTATTGTGGGGGAGGGGAGGATGCCAGTGATACGGGAGATTCTCCATGGGGTGAAAGAGGAGGAAGTTCGTTGAGAATTGTACAAACTTTAACATATCTTTATGTAGCTACCTCCAAGGCATGTATAATTTTGAGAAATTTTCCTCACTGCCATTACTGAGAAGCTTGTTTTCAGAATATATTAGAGAGACCCTTCCAGCTAAGTCATGGACCCTAGCCAAACCCTGGCCTTACCTGGTTGGGAAGTATGCAAATAAACCCAGGTGTTTTCTGCACCAAAACTGTACTCAGGTCATTTTGGCTTGCCGAATTTGGACTTATAATAGCTGGACCCCCTTCTGAAGTGAACTTGGAAATCTTAACCAGGAATGATTTTCTAAGCCCTCACTCTAAAATGAGGCTTGCCAGCTATTGCAGACCCTGGGTAATGGTACAGTATTTAGGGAATTGATAATGTATTGTTTTATATCACTATCCTATCTTTCACATACTTTGAATTGTGTCTATTTTCTGATTTTTTTCACCTTGGTGTGAATTTATTGTTTTGCCATATGTGTTATTTTGCTTTTATGTTGCCTTCATGTTCATAATGAGAGACATACATGTTAAAAAACAACAGAAGGGGGAGTATGGCTCCTCAAGATCGTTTACACTAATGTTTACACTAAAAATTTTGAAAGCAAATAAAATTGAACCAAATTTGATCCCCAGCAGAACGATACTGCTTTGGAGATTTGCATGCGCAGAGCCAATTTCTAAATATAATGTCAATCCTCGCACTTAGTACATTTGCTGAGGATATCAGACTGGAAGCTGCTGTTGACTCTTGAGGGAGACAAGAGGCCTTGCAGAGGGCTCTAGATAGATTGGAGAATTGGGCAATGATTAATGGGATGAAATTTAACAAGTCAAATGCCAGATTCTGCATCTAGGACAGAGTAATGCTGGGCACAAGTATAGATTGGGAAAGGCTGGAGAGTAGCCCTGCAGAAAGGGATCTGGGGCTGCTGGTTGGGAGGAGGCTCAGTATGAGTCAGCAGTGAGCTCTGGCAGTCAAGAGGCCAAACCATGTTCTGGGGTGCATCAAACACAGCTGGTCAAGAGAAGTGATGATCCTGCTGTATTCAGTGCTGGTATGGCCTCACCTTGAGTACTGTGTGCAGTTGTGGGCCTAACCATTTAAGAAGGATGTGAAGGTCCTTGAATGTATCCAGAGGACAACAAAGCTGATGAAGGGGTTGGAAGGAATGTCCTATGAGGAGCAGCTGAGGACTTTGGGATTATCTAGTTTGGAAAGGAGGGTGAGGTGTGACCTCATGGCACTCTACAGCTTCCTGAGTTTGGAAGTGGAGAGGGAGGTGCTGAGCTCTTCTCCCTGGTATCCAGTGATAGGATGCATGGGAATGGTTCCAAGCTGCATGAGGGGAGGTTTAAATTGGACATTAGGAAGCATTTCTTTACCCAGAGGGTGGTCAAACACTGGAACAAGCATCTTAGACAGGTGGTTGATGCCCTATGACTGCCAGTGTTTAAGAGACATTTGGACAATGCCCTTAATATCATGCTTTAACTTGGTCAGCCCTGAACTGGTCATGCAGTTGAACTAGATGATCATTTCAGAGAGTAGATATAGAAGGGAGAAGAGAGATTCAATTTGTTCAGAGTTCCTGGGGGGCTGCAAAGAAAAAATGAGCTACAAAAGTTCTCCCAGACACTGGAACAGGTTGCCCAGAGAAGTTGCCCCATCCCTGGAAGTGTTCAAAGCCTGAAAAAAGTTACACCATCACTGAGTACTTCTGTGCTGGACATGCTGGAACTTCAGTATGATCTGAAGTCCAAGGCAGCAAAGTGGTACCACCATCGACATTGCTAATGCATTTTTCTCCCTCCCTTTGGCAGCAGAGTGTAGGCCACAGTTTTCTTTCACCTGATATGGCATCCAGTACATGGGATGCCTTGCTTTGCTGTAGCACTGCCTGGGGCTGCTGCTGAGCCATCCTGCCGGTGCTCTGGAAAATCATGCACTGAGAACAGAGGTGGCCCTGCAGTCTCACACAGAAAGCAGCCCCACAGCTGGGATTGACTGAAGCCAGAGCTGGAAAACAGCCATGCAGCCAGAGCAGCCACCACTCAGCAGAGATCAGATAACCATCTGCAGGCCCAGGCGAGATACTAACTCTTTCAGTGCACAGATGAAACTTGCAGGCATCTATCCTCTCTTGAGTGAGAGAAAAAGGAAAGGCTGACGACACATAAAAAATCAGCATGGAGACACTGAGGTCAGTGAAGAAGGAGTCAAATCCCAGATGGAAGTAGAATGAGATGCCTTAGTCTTGGGTGAAAATTCTCTTTTAAGGCTATGGTGAAGATATAATTGATGCATCAAACTCTTTTATTTTTCCCCCTGTAACTCATGGAATGCATTGGGCAGTGTGTGGTAACCACAGCTGCGAGCAGAGGCATCAGTGTTGAAGCAAGCATATGTTGAAGTAGCTGTGATCCAATGAGAAGCATGAACAGAGAGAGATGAGAGAGATGAGAGAGATGAGAGAGATGAGAAACCTGGCCCCAGGGATGGGAGAAAAAACCCTCTGTTCCCAGAGATAAAAGAACTTTTGTTTCTACATTAGAACAGCTCATCCTTAAAATTGCACCCCAATTAGCTGAAATGACCCATGGTGGTAGTTGTGGGGAAGACTACAAACCATGGGAGGGACTTCACAATTGCAGATTTCCAGGTGCCTGCTATTCGTGAAAATTAAAACCATGAGAGAACTGGTTCTTGTGGAAAAGTCTCCATGGCATGGCAAGAGACACTCGTCTCCCTAAACGAATTCAAGAAAGACAATTCTAGAAGCGGTAAACTGGCTGAAAATACCAAATTTTGTGTCTTTACACTGTCAGTGGGAAAGGAAAGAAGAGTTTTGGGGGAGGAGAAGTGTTCTGAAGGTTTATTCTGATTCTTATTGTTATAAACAAAATTCTGCCAATTTTTTTGTAGAGAAAAAAAAGTTACAAAACCAGTGTTGCTGCTGCAGTGCTACTTGTTGTTATGATAATCACAGGTCGTTAGAGTTAATGGTTCTTTTTGTATCACTAAAGACCCTAGCCAGGGCTGAGTTAATAGACAGTGGAAGGGAAAGGATGAAATGTGGGAGGGGGGGCATCAGAATATGCAAATTAACTTCGGGACCAGCCTACCATGGGAAGTGTCGGACTTGCCCAGAACCCCAAAAA
>NW_005055105.1:8463-14111 GCF_000277835.1 Geospiza fortis
CTGGGAAAGAAGACGGAGACTGCAGACCCGTCGGGCTTCCCAATCTTGAGCTGATCACTTTTAATAAAGGCATTAAAAGGAGAAAAGTCTCCTGCCCTGTTTATTTCACTTATTATTCTTCTTTTAGTTCTATTAATAAAGTTTTCTTTATACTCTTTAAAGTTTTGAGCCTGCTTTTGCCCTTCTCCTAATCCTTATCTCACAGCAGAAAATGAGTAAATAATTCTAGTGAGTGCGCTGGCATTTGGCCAGCACTCAACCCACCTCATTAATTGTTGTGTTGGCCAGGAAATTGAATTAGAGAACCAAAACCACTACAAAGTCATCAGATTCCAAAGGATGTGGGTCAAAAAAATAGCAGCTGTGTCCCCACTGACCAGCAAGAAGGAAACACAGGCATTTCTAGGTGCTGTGGGTTTTGGGAGGATGCATATTCCAGATTAGTCAGATTGTAAGCCCTCTCCATCATATGAAGCGGAAGAAGAATGATTTCAAGTGGGGTCCTGAACAACAACAAGCTTTCGAACAAATTAAGCAGGAGATTGTTCATGCAGTAGCCCTTGGACCAGTGAGGACAGGACAAGATGTGAAAATGTACACCACAGCAGGGGAGAATGGTCCTTCCTGGAGCCTCTGGCAAAAAGTAACTGTGGAAACTCAAGGATGACCCCTGGGATTCTGGAGTCAGGGATATAAAGGATTTGAGGCCTGTTGCAACCCAACTGAAAGGGAGATACTGCACCTTGTGAAGGGATTCGAGTTGCTTCAGAAGTGATTGGCAGTGAAGCACAGCTCCTACTGGCACCCTGACTGATGGACTGCTGGTGTTGGGCTGGGTGTTTAAAAGCAAAGTCCCTTCCACACATCATGCAACTGATGTCAAGTGGAGTAAATGGATCTCTCTGATCACCTCAGGCTACAAGATAGGTGTTAAATGAGATAAGGAAAAAGAGGCAATCCTGCAAGGCAAGGTAGTGTTTCTTTTTCTTCACACCAATTACTCCCTCTGGGGAAGCACCAGCACAGTAACACCCATCCTAAGGGGGCACCTCTGCTAATGGGCCATAATGGATTCAATGGCACTGGCAGAATAGGCAGCTGCAACGATTTAGACCATCAAAGACTCACAAAATATCCCATGACTCCCAGTGTTACATCACACATTGTGAAACTCCCCACCCTGGGGGAGGTACTGAGCATTCCCACCTAAACCTGAGCATATATATAATCTTTGGCCTTGGGGACTTCAGGACCTCTTGACAGATCCAGAGGAGGACCAGAACTTAAACAGGGCTGCGACCAACACTCTGACCAACAGTGTGCCAGGTTGTACTCTGCCTTTGTGGGTTAAAACCAGTTTTGTCTGAATCATTGTATTTATTGTAACCTCTTCAGTAAATTGTAACTCCAACCTGTAATCTCTCTTGAGGCAGCTGTGGGGTTAATTTCTTCTACTGCTTTACTTTTAAACCAGCACATGTGCTGAGGAGGCCCCACTGTATAATCAGCTACCTGAAAATGAAAACCAATATGCTCTCTTTACTGACAGTTCCTGCCATATTGTAGGGGTACATCAAAAATGGAAAACTGCCATATAGAGTGGCAAGTCGCAGAAGCTATTGAGGGACAAAGTGGATCAAGTCAGGTTGCAGAGCTGATAGCTGTCCAGTTGGCTTTGGATATTGTTGAACAAGAGAAACGGCCAGTGCTCTACCTCTACACTGACTCATGGATGGTGGCAATTGCTCTGTGAGGGTGACTAGAATGATGGAAACAGACCATCAGCACAGTGGGAAATCCATCTGCGATGCTGAAGGGTGCCAAGACATCACTTCCTGGGTAGAGAAGCTGGCCGTGAAAGTATGTCATAGAGATGCAAACATACCCAAGTGTTGAGCTAATGCAGAACATTGCAACAATGGACAGGTGGATTGAGCTGCCAAGATTCAAGTGTCTCAGGTGGATCTGGACTAGCAGTGTAAGGGTGAATTATTTCTAGCTCAGTGGGCCCATGACACCTCAAGTCATCAGGGAAGAGATGCAACACACAGATGGGCTCATGGCTGAGGGGTGGACTTAACCATGCACAGTATCTCCCAGGATATCCATAACTGTAAAACGTGCTGCAATCAAGCAGGTAAAGCCCTTGTGGTATGGGGGACAATGGTCAAAAATACAAATTTGGGGGGGCCTGGCAGATCAATTATATCACACTCCCACAAACCCACCATGGCAAGAGCTATGTGCTTACAATGGTGGAAACAACCACTGGATGGCTGGACATGTATCTTGTGCTTCATGCCGCTGCCTGGGACACCATCCTGGGCCTTGAAAAGCAAGTCCTGTGGCAACACGGTACTCCAGAGAGAACTGAGTCAGACAACAGGAATAATTTCAGAAATAACCTCATAGACACCTGGGCTAGAGACCATGGGATTGAGTGGTCATATCATATTCCCTATCATGCACCTGCCTCTGGGAAAGCTGAATGGGACGATGGATTGTTAAACACCACATTAACAGCAATGGGTGGTGGGACCTTCAAGCATTGGGACTGACAGAGAAGGGCACCTGGTTAGTTAACTCAAGAGGCTCCACCAATTGAGCTGACCCTGCCCAACCAAAACCTTCATGTACCAAAGAAGGGGATAAAGTCCTTGCAGTGCATATGAGGAATATGTTGGGGAAGACATTGTGAATTAGTCCTGGCTCAAGCAAAGGCAGACCCATCCATGGGATTGTTTTTACTTAAGGACCTGGGTGCACTTGGTGGGTAATGCAGAGGGACGGGGAAATGCAATGAGTACCTCAAGGGGATTTGATTTTTGGGTGAGAACAGTCTGTAATATTGAATTGTATAACATTGGTTGCTGAATGACACTGGCACTGTGTGCCATAACTACCATGGACAATGAGGGTGGACTGCTTCAGATACACCAGTTGTGAGCTCCTGATGCAGCTTGCACCAAGCCAGTAGCACACCAGCCTTCCTGCCCTGAAAGATATCTAGGACATATAGAACCCACAGTCATGAACTAAATGAACTCAACAGACATCTTGGAGGGGTGGTCATTTGTAGGAGTGATGGGGGGTCAGCACAGTTGGGACAGACGGAGATGAGAGATCTCTGAAGCCAGGTCGTGGAACTTGCAGTTTATTGCAAAGGGCGTGGGTGCAGGGCCCTGCTGGGAGCTGCCAGCTGCACCTCGGAACAGGACTGAGAGAAGAGAGGGGTAGAGAGGATGAGACGGTAAGAGCGTAAAAGCATAAGAGAGTAAAAGGGGTAAGAGCTAAGAGGCAAGAGTAAGAGCTAAGACCATAAAAAAGTAAGTATGTAAGTAAGAGCTAAGACCATAGAAAAGTAAGTAAGAGCTAAGAGAGCAAAGTTCCCATTACAATACAATAAATCATTTTCTGTGTTGAATATTCTGATTCTCACTAACCAATCTAGTAGAAGATACAAATCCTATAGCATTTCCATACAGACTGTAAGAATCACTACATTACCATATTGTGCTACATTTTAAACCCTAAAAATTACTCTTTGGACCCCTTCTGCCAAGCTGGCAGGGTCTGCTCAGACCCTTGGACCTGCTTGCTTGCAGAGGGTCTTGTTTCATCAAAAGGGCATTACCTTCAGCCGGTCACATAATTGTTTTCCTGTTGTTCAGTAACTAAGAGATCTCAAAACTTGCTTTCATTTCAATCTCGCTTATAGTTTCCATATTCTTAAAATCTTTTGCCAGGCAGTCATATTTATAAGGCTTTCCTGTTTCATTGTCCCCAACACCTGTCAATGCCAGAGTGACCCCAGTAGCCTCCAGTATGATCCCAGTGAATCCCTGTCTCTCCCAGTGTATCCCAGTCACCTCCAGCATGCTCCCAGTTGCTTTCAGCACAATTCCAGTTGCCCACAGCCACTCCGAGTCAATCCCAGTATGATTCTAGTCACCCTCAGTATGATCCCAGTTGCCCCCAGCATAGTTCCAGTTGTTCTCAGTTCCTACAAGTATGATCCCAGTTGCCCCTACAATAGTCCTAGTCCCTCTCAGCATGGTCCCTGTCACATCCAGTGTCCTCCACTGTAGATTCAGTCACTTCCAATTTCTGTAGAGTAGTCCAAGTCATCCCCAGCATGGTCCCTGCTGTTCCCAGTGTTGTTCCAGTTATCCCTAGTATGGTTACAGACACTCCAAGTTGCCCCAGTGAGGCTCTAGTTACCTGAGAATTATCCCAGTCTTTTCCAGTTATTCCCAGTTGCCTCCAGCATGATCCCAGTTTTTGTTTGTTGCCCAAAGTGTAGTCCTAGTTGCTTCCAGTATGATCCCAGTTGTGAGCTCAGTCCCCTCAGCATGGTTCCAGTACAGTCCAGTTGATCCCAGTTGCTCCCAATGTGTCCACAATTTCCTCCCAACATGGGCCCAGTAGCTCTCAGTAACCCCCAGTCAGGTTCCATTCACACCCATTATAATCCCAGTAGCTCCCAGGGTGGTCCCAGTAGTGCCCATAGTCACTAGCAGTATGGTTCCAAGTCACTGCTAGTATGATCCCAGTTGCATCCAGTGACTCCTAAATCCTCCCAGTATTATGCCAGTCATGCCCAGAGTGACTCTCTGTAACTCCTAGTGTGGTCCCAGTTGCTCCCAGTCACCTCCAGTATGATTCCAGTCATGGTAAGCACCTTTCCAGTCACCCCCAGTCTGATTCCAGTAGGATCCCAGTCACTCCTACATACTCTCAGTACTATTCTACTTACTCCCAGTATGATCCCAGTATGACCCTGACACAGGCACACCTCCCGCCATTATCACTCAGCATGATTCCAGTTGCTCCCATTTACCCCCACTATCGTTTCAGTCTCTCCCAGTATAACCCAGTTGGTCCCAGCATGTTCCCAGTCACTCCCAGATGCCCAGAGTTGCTTCCAGCCTGATCCCATTGGATCACAGCTACTCCCAGTCACCATGAGTGCAGTCCCAGTTGCTGCAAGTATGATCCAGTATGATCCCAGTCTGCTCCAGCATGGGCCCAGCTGCTTCCACTGTGATCCCTGTAGGATCCCAGTTGCCCCCAGCATGGTTCCAGTTTCTCCCTGTTCCTCCCAGTATGAAGCCAGTTGCACCCAGTTGTCCCAGTATAGTCCTAGTCATGCGGTGGATGATCCCAATCCCTCCCAGCATGGTCCCAGTCATGCCCAGTTGCCACCAGTGCAGACCCAGTCACCCCCATTCCCTCCTAGTTGCCCACATTGTCATCCCAATTCTCACCAGCATGGTCCCCGTTGTTCCCAGTGTGGTTCCAGTCACCTCAGTATGGTTACAGACACTCCCAGTATACCCCAGTAGCTCTCAGCATGCTTGTAGTAATTCCCAGTCATTCCCAGTTGCCCCAGTAAGATTCCAGTTACCCCAGTATAGCATAGTTCCTCCCAGTGATGCCACTCCTGGCATCCCCCAGCCCTCTCTGCATCCCCCCTCCCAGATCTCCCGAGAGGAGCCCCAGGGGCTGGCAGTCCTCAGCCAGGGTCCCCAGCAAGCTCCAGTGTGGATGTGCAGCCCCCAGTTTTCCCAGTTTGCCTCTCCTTCTCCCCGGGCCGGGTTCCCCCTGGCCCCAGCGGCTGGGAGCAGCCGAGAGCCCCCCGCTGCCCA
>NW_005055105.1:14690-18089 GCF_000277835.1 Geospiza fortis
AGAAAGAAAGAGAGAAAGAAAGAAAGAAAGAGCTAAGACCATAGAAAAGTAAGTAAGCGAAGTTCCCGTTACAATACAATAAATCATCTTCTGTGTTGAATATTCTGATTCTCACTAACCAATCTAGTACAAGATACAAATCCTATAGCATTTCCATACAGCCTATAAGAATCACTACATTACCATACTGTGCTACATTTTAAACCCTAAAAACTACTCTTTGGACCCCTTATGCCAAGCTGGTAGGGTCTGCTTGGACCCTTGGACCTGCCTGCTTGCAGAGGGTCTTGTTTCATCAAAAGGGGATTACTTTCAGCCGGCCACATCATTTTCCCGTTGTTCAGTAACTAAGGGATCTCAAAGCTTGCTTTCGTTTCAATCTCGCTTATAGTTTCCATATTCTCAAAATCTTTTGCCAGGCAATCATATTTATAAGGCTTTCCTGTTTCATCCTCCCCAACAGTCATTGACTATGGAAATGATATCTGTTCTTGTGTGTACTTTTATATATATATATATAGTATATAGTTGGAAGGTATAGGATCTGGGCATGAATAGATGATATAGAATAAGGGGTGGATAATGTCCTGGTTCTGGCCAGGAGAGGGGTAATTTTTCAGTTGCTGGGAGGGGTGGGACTGGAGGGTCCCTTGTGGTCAATAAGCATGGTGCAGGGAGTGGTCTGGTAGCACCCATTCCAAGCACTCATGTGTGAATTGTTTGCCTATCTTGTACACTTTGCCTATCTTGTACACTTTATTACTGATATTGTAGCTGTTTACTGTTCGTTTTCTCATCTCATTGCTGTTTCCAGTAAATTGTTCTTATCTCACCCCATGCTTTTTACCTTTTGTGTCTCCAATTCTCCTCTCCAGCCCGCCATAGGGGGAGGGAGAAGTGAGCAATCAGTGAGTGGTTTGGAGTTTCAGTGGGAACACTAAATTGGGGAATACCATTCCTAAACCAAATCAGAATGTGTTTAATGCTACAATATGAAACAATATCCTGATACACCAAAGCTTGCAATCATTCACTCTTTATTTAATTCACGCTGCTTTGAACCATCCCTTTGATGCACTTAAATTTAAGAATTTCATGAGTTCTTGCAGCAGAAGCTTTGAAATATAGACTTGACTTCATACATGGAAGTGATGTCTCTCACAGCTTCAAAAGCTCAGTAAAACTGAGATTAGATGCCAATAGTAAGTAAAGCAAGTTTATCTTTTTTCTCTCTTGGGTATTGCTATCTTTTTGACAGCCTGTGACTGTCTCAATGGTTACACAGGAAGCTGAAGACTTCCTGAAGCTGAAGACTTCAGTGTTTTATTAATAAGGATTAAAAATACAATTTTAGATACATGAAACCTGTGAGGCTATTCAGGGACTTGGAGCAAGCATGTTGATATCCTAAAATAAGTAGAAGTGAGCATCTCTCGAGGCACTGTATGCTTATGTACATGAGAAAAATAACTTTCTGAACATGAATTTCCTGTACATGTTAACTTTCATGTAGCTGAGTTTTCAATTTGGGACTAGACTGATTGGAAATACTTTAGTCCCTCTAACATGGAAAATAGTTTGGTCAACTGGAAACTTTCATCAATATAGGATATTAGTCTGCCCTAATATCGCAGTTACACTGCCTCTTTCAGTAGCAGATCCTTGGGGAAGAGTATAAGCAGTAGGTATGTTTAGTATCATGCTTCCTCCAGTAGACCCTGTCTAAAGGTGGGAAACAGGAGTTCAAAGACTTCATAAGCTTGAGGTTACATCTAGATAGTATTTGAGTTAATCATGGACTGGTCTGTGAATTTATGGAGTCTTACCTTTAATATATTTATGCTTTTGACTTGCAACAAGATTTTCTAGCAACCAATATGCAATACAGAACAATATATTAGTGTTATGCTGTATTCCTTCTTGCATGCAACCTCCGGATTCATTGGTCTTGTCCTTGTTCACCTGGAATGTTGTTTGAGACCTTAAACTGCCCCTTCTCAGTTAGGAGAACCCTACAATAAGAAAATGAAACAGGTAGAGCAGAATTTTGTTCTAGCCCCATCTTGTTTAGTCCATCCTCATATACTTGAGGGACACAGTAGATAATGGTCAGAAAAATAAAATGAAGTTAGCTTTAAACTGTCTTTGGGATTTGTTTGCTTGAATATGAAAATAAACAGGAACTCTATTCATGTTAATATATGGCAAGATAGAAGTAAGGAATGAACAAAAAAAGCTTTTTATTAAAAGAACAGAAGTGTTTTTCAGAACATCTGAAAAAGCAGTGTTTTCAAGAACTGACTAAATATAACCTAGTTGTGCTCTGCTACATGGAACCACATATCAACCAATGGTCTTTAAGAGCAAAATCATGGGATGTTGATATTCATGACTGTCGCAGCACAGCTGGTCTGTAGCTGGGCAAATAAATTTGGTCATAAATAAGAAACCAAATTCGTCTAGCCTAGTTTGATAAACAAGTTCCTGGGTGAGCAATGACTGGATAGATTTGAACTCAGACACCTCAGCCAACCCTGTTTAACCCTGGATGCAGACACATCAGTGGCCAGAGATCTGGGCAGTGCAGAGATCCCAACCAATTGGCTATCCAAACCCAGGAAATTCAAACCCCCTATAAAAGGGCTGGCCATAATAAACTCAGTGCTGTTTGTTGATGACCCTTGGAAGAGTTGTGTCATTTGTCTGTCTCCGACCAACGACCCACGTAAATGTGGTGATCCCGACATGAAGACAGCAGCCATTTCTCTGCGTACAGAGCAGGGGAGACAAAAAACTGCAATAAGAGCCAGAGAAGTGGAGAAAGCTGAAAGAACCAAACGGCAATCAGAACCGGAAAAGCGGAAAGTTGAAAAAAACAAAAGGCGGATACAACCTGACCAGAAGCATAAAAAGCTGAAAAAGAGAAGAAAAACCCCTCTGAAGACATGGGTAGATTTATCTCCGTGGAGGAACACCCAGATATTAAGGTATGGACTCTTTTTCTGTGGGAATGGAAGATAGATTATGAAGAAGAGACTTCATAACATGGACAAAAAACTGTGGCTTAGAACCCACCAAAGAGACAGTGCTCAGTATACATACCTGGACATGGACTGGGAGATATATATTAGATGCAGCTTCCAAAGGTGATGAAAGTGCAGTTTGAGTTTTAAAACCCTGGAGGCTCATCTTGAACTTGCTGAGGCAGATACATACATGTGTGGCGGAACCCCAGCAGGCGGCGGAGTGGAGGGCAGCAAGTCAAACCCAGGTGGGAGGCAGGAAGTTGGATTGCTCAACCCAGCCACGTGGTGTGACCCCAGCGGGGGGGGGAGCTGGGGACGGTGACCCAGCACGCGGTGGGGTGCCAGCACCAGAGGCAGGCACAGCCCTGGTGGG
>NW_005055105.1:18518-20326 GCF_000277835.1 Geospiza fortis
ATGCTAAGCCCCGCTCCTGCCGCTACCACAGCCTCATCGCATCTACAGCCGAGGCTTGAGCAGCCCCAAGGAACCACATCGCCAATGGACACACGAGACCCTTACAGAGGGAACCTGAGTCACCGTCCTGCTGCCAGCGCCAGAGAGGAAGCTGTGGTAGTCTGTTATTTTAGTTTGTTCTTCTGTAGTAGGTTTTAAATATTCCTTGTTATAAGTTTGTAATGGTTCATTCCATGTACCCCATTTGGCTTCCCTGATGGTTCAGTCCTGAATTGTTTACCCCAATATTTTCCTGCCAAGTGTATGTCAATCCCCCTGTCTATCAAAGATAGCAGAGCCTTTTGTTCTGGAGCGTTCCCTGTCCTTCATCCCTTCCTCAAAGCAAGATTGGATTGCAAAGTTTGCTCCTTCCCCTTGTTGGCTTCTATTGGATAGCCCTTACCCTGTACTCCTTCCCTAATGCCTTCCTATTGTTTAAAGGTTGTGTCTTCCCCTTATTCCCTCCCCTCCTTAAAAAGCAATTTTTTGCCCTCAGTTATTGTCACTTGTCCCTGACTCCTCTGGGGAAATAAACCTTCCTTAGAACTCAAACAAGTGATCCCTCTTGATTCCTTCACCTCAGTCCCTCGTATTGGGTACTGCTGTGTCACCGGCGCCACAGCTGACCGTCACAGACATCTTTTATGAAAAATCTTTTCTTTAGGATTTTTCCTTTGGACAAGCTGAGAGGCTTGAAGAACAAAATGTAAACAATGGTTATCTGCTGAAGTAATCCCCTTCTGATGAAACAATACCCTCTGCTTGCAGACAGGTCCAAGGGTCAGAGCAGACCCTACTAGCTTGGCAGAAGGAGTCCAAAGAGTAGTTTTTAACGCATGCAGGGAGAACCAAAGCAAGGCTGCACATGGGCAAATCTGTGACCTGGTCATATATGTTTAATTTCAATAAGCACACTGAACCTTCTCAGGTAAAAAAATCACAAAATATTTCAGAGAAGATACAATTCAACTGTGTTGTAGGTTACTTCAGTAGGGTCTTTGAAGCAAGATTTAGCAGCTGGCCGCAGTGACCAGTCCTAGTGAGAGAGGAGACGACAGAAAGGGGAGGACAGCTCAGCTGGGGCCAAGGCTCATAAAGATACCTGGGCCACACATCCAGGACATCAGGCAAGTGACATGAACTGCCCTCTATGGCTGTCACCATCTCTGTGAAATGCAGGAGTCTGGGTGGCTCTTCGGGACTGGACTAACCTGAAGTTAGGTTAGATTAATCTCATCTCAAGTGCTTCAATGTAATTTAAAATCTTCAGGGTAAAAACCAAAACAAACCAAACATAAACAAACAAACAAACAAACAAAAAACCAAAAAAAAAAAAAGGAAGGGAAAAGGAAGGGAGAAAAACCAACAAGCCACCAACTTATTTAAGAGGAAACAGAAGCTAAACATCTTTCCTAATGGACTTTAAGTATTCTGACAGCGTTGTTTACTGCTGTTACTAGTAACAGATCCTATCAAACAAAGCATATATTTTAATTGGCTTCTTGAGTGTATGATCGGTTTGTTTCTGCAGATCTTTCAATGGTTGTTGAAGATTGCATGCAAGATGTTTTCCATTACCATCTGTATGGCAGATTACCTTGTCAAGTGAGCAGTTTGCCTTATCTCTCTCTTTGAGTGACCACATTCACACCTCCCTCGGGAGGGGACCTCTGCTGATAACAGACTATTGAATATCAGTGCATGACTGATAAGAACTGTAACATCCCATTGGGAGATGCTCCGCCCAGAGGGAGGAGCCAAGCATTGCT
>NW_005055105.1:20528-23158 GCF_000277835.1 Geospiza fortis
GATGTCAGGTTGAGTTCTGACTCTGTCAGTGTTGTTCTAGTAGACTGCATTGTTTATTTTATTCTTTTTATTTTTTCCCTATTAAAGAACTGTTATTTCCTGCTCCCATATTTTTGCCTGAGAGCCCCTTAATTTAAAATTATAGCAATTCGGAGGGGTGGGGAGGGTTTACATTCTCCATTTCAGGGGAAGCTCCTGCCTTTCTTAGCAGACTCCTGTATTTCCAAACCAAGACAATGGGACACATGGTGGTCTAACCCACTTCATATCTTGAAGATGGATCTTTCTGCCCCACCAACCTAAAAGGACAGCATCTACTGTTTTTAGATTAATTGCACAGTTCATTATCAAATGCTGTCTTAAGTGTGTGCAGTTAAATGGAAGAGATCCCTCAAAAATTGTTATACCAGTACAACAGGAATGATTTTAACGATGCTTTGCAAATGACATACCACTACAAATTGCTTTACATAACTATACAGGGCAAGTTACCTATCACTTACCCAACCACAAATCATTACGATTAAGCAAAACCCCTGTATTATCCCTGAGACCACTAAGCAAATCATGGCCATGCCAAAAGCCACCATTCTGGAGAGGTCCCAAGCAGCCGCCTGGACCATTTAGCCATGCACAATAATAACCTCTAGAGATTCTAGTGTTTAATTCTGCTAACTAATTTTAACATTTGCTCACTTAAAAATAAACTTTTTTAAAAGTGCCTTCTCAATGTCTAGTACTCACAAAAATTCAGCCATAAGCTATTATTTAATGTTACTTATGTACATTTCTTTTATTATTTGTACATTGTTTATGCTTTTATATTTTTTATATTCTGTGTTGCTTTACTGTGTAGTTCTGAGCTTCATATTAGGGAATAGTAAGCTCTCTTCACAGAGTAGGTAGACAAAACAATTCCTTCTCTAGCTGGGGACCAAAGACAAATTATCCAAATTTCAGGCCCAAGAACATAAACAATGGTGGACTGAAGAGACAAAAACAAGAAGGATGGGACTTCATAATCTAAAGCTGTAATTTGACAATTAACTCCATTATGCTAATGGGCCAGAACTTATAAAAGTGTGGGACCTTGTGACTGGTTGTCCATTTTGTGACCATTTTGGGTTCATTTTGAGTGTAGCCCTGGCTGGGCTCTTGTACTGCCCAAGGTGTATCCATTGAGGACTTATAATAAATACCTACTTTATTCTTTAACTCTGTCTCGTCTCTGTTCTAGGTCAGCCTTGACAAGGCATCAGTTTCTGGTGCCCACAAAGGGACAGAAGGCATCTGGAACACTCCCTGGGCCAGAGCCAGAGGAACATCCAACTCCTGCCCTCCCACTCCTGCGGGGGGGGGGGGGGGGTGCAGCTGCAGTCCAGAAGGTATCAGAGCCCAAGAACCCTTGAACCTGACAGACACGTGTGAGTAGATAAAGGGGTATTCTGTTTAGCTACTAAGTTAAATGTTAAGGGGTCTCTTGTGCTCTAGAGTCCAGACGGAGTGCTGGTGGTGCCCTCCATCTCCTCCGCTGGTAGTAAAGGAGGACACTCTCTGAGAAGTGGGTTAGATTGCACTGCTGCTGGCATGAGGCCAGCAGCGGTGGCACTAGGGGATAGCTCCTATGCTGTGACTCCAAGGGCCAGGGGTTCTAACCCCATCTCTTCTTTCTCTCGCTCGCTCACTCTCTCTCTCTCTCCCTGGTTCTTTTAATTTCCACTCATAATTGTTAAGATATGGGGTGCACATTCTCCTGCTAGTGTTGTAGTAATAATATCCTGAAAGATAGTCCCCTGGGATAAGTACTGAGAAAGTGGGGAGGGGTCATTGTTTTTCAAATCCAAACTTATTAGACTCTCAGAGAAGATCTGGCTGATGTATGAACTAGAGGACAATCAGATGTGGTCCAAATTTGGTAGTTTGCATAAGAGATTAATATCAAGTTTGATTTCCCATATATGCCAGGATAAATACTTAGATGAGTTAGAGTACGCTAGGCTCTTTATGGTGTTAGCATGTCAACGAAGCCCAGCAGCAACCCAAAAGGAAGAGCATATCTTGGTCTTAAAGGAAAAAGAGGGGAAAAGTAAAAAAGACCCACTATTGAGCAACGAAAGTAAAACAAAAGAGGAAGAAGAGTTAGATCTAGTTGCTCCCGCTCTGCACGTGGGGCTAGTATGGCTCACAGCAGGCATTGTCTCTCAGTTGGTATCAGCATCAATTGCTGCAATGAAGGTGGTGTATTGAGATGGCCCTAGATTTGCCAGACTCCATAACATTTGCCCTGTGCACCTGACCTTGTTGGGGTCATTATCATGCTGTCCATCCCTCCCAAAAAGTACCTCCAATACTTCTCTCAGCTGTTGGATCGTTTCCTCAAGGGTCTTCCAGCACATTCTATGGTTGTGCTCCTTCATTCTCTGCCTGTAGACAAACCTTTCTCTGACACTCATTAAAAGCTGCTCCCAGAGGGAAAGGGACCCTGGCTCCCTTACAAAAATTGGATTCATACCTGAGTCCTGGGTCAAGGGTCCCAAATTCCTTGCCTCACCACCATCCAGTTGCATGCCTGTACCCATGAGGTCCCAGACCCGAAGTAACCGGGTTGTATAAGCCTCACATCCCCGTCG
>NW_005055106.1:0-4125 GCF_000277835.1 Geospiza fortis
TTCTACTCTTGGGGACATGGGCATCTATGTGGTGAACTTTCACAGGTAGCTTCGTTACTTTGGTAGCAATGTCTTTCTACTCTTTAGCAGCTCAAATAGGTTTTCTTTTACATTGTTAGTTAGCTTCTTTCTACTTTTCTAGCCATGTCTACAGAGCATTGGCTACTATCTATGAATTAGTGTAGAGGTAGAGCTTTGGTTACTTCTCTTTTTCTGCAATGTTCAGGGCCAGTTGAACAGCTTTGAGTTCTGCAAGTTGCTTTGATCTGCCTTCTCTTTTAGTGGCTTCTGCAACCTGTTGTGTGGGGCTCTATCCAGCTGCTTTCTACTTCCGATTCATTTCTACAGTGTGACAGGAACAGTCAGTGAAAAGAGCATAGCGTGTTTCTTCTGGTGGTAGTTGGTTATATGGAGGAGCTTTTTTAGCTCATGTCACTGGTTCATGTTCTTCATCTGTGACACCAAAATTTTTACCTTTAGGCTAATTTGTAATTACTTCTAAAATCTCAGGGTGATTCAGTTTACCAATACAGGCACGCTGCGTGATGAGAGCAATCTACTTGCTCCATGTAGCATTGGTGGCATGGTTGGTGGAAGGAACTTTGCCTTTGAACATCCACCCCAGTACGAGTAGTCGGGGTGCCAGGAGGAGTTGTACTTTTGTACCAATCACTTTTGAGGTGGCTTGGACTCCTTCATAGGCAGCTAAGATTTTTTTCTTTTGGGGTGTTGTTAACTTCAGATTTTTTGTACTTTTGACTTCAAAATCTTAGTGGTCGACTTCGAGTCATTCTAGGAACTTTCTGCCAAAGGCTCCAGGACAAACCATTGTTCTCAGCTGCAGAGTAGAACATGTTCTTCACTTCTGGTCTTGTCTTGACTGGGCTAAGGGCTACTGCATGAGCGATCTCCTGCTTAAACTGGGCTGTTGACGGTTGTCACAAGGGTTTTTGGGGTGAAGGAAGAGACGAGATGGGCTCCATGATCAGAAGGCTTGATTTATTAAGTTATGATATATACATCTATTATAACTATACTAAAAAGAAAAAGAAGAGGAGTTTCCAGAAGCTGCTAGCTACCTAACAATAGAAAGTAAAGAATGAATAACAAACCAGTCTGTGACACTGGGCAAAGGCTTGTTGTTGCTCAGGGTTTCAGTGGAAATTGTTCTTCTTGCTGGTGACTAGGTAAAGAGGGTTCATGATCTGATTGCACTCAGGAGCGTGTTCTCTAAAAACTTATGGCGCTTAGGAAAGCTTGTGTTTCTTTTTTATTGGTTGATGGAGACATAGCTGTGATCTTGTTGATGACATCCGTAGGAATCTGACGCCGTCCATCTTGCCACTTTACTCTTAGGAACTGAATCTCACGAGCTGGTCCCTTAACTTTGCTCTTTTTGATGGTGAAACAAGCTCCCAGGAGGATTTGGATGATTTTTTTTCTCCTTTCTCAAACACTTTCGCGGCTGTGTTCTTCTACACAATGATGTCATCAATATACTGTAGGTGTTTTGGAGCTTCACTCTTTTCTAGTGCAGTCTGGATCAGTCCATGGCAGATGGTAGGACTGTGCTTCTACCTTCGGGGCAGTTGGTTCTAGGTATACTGCACTCCCCTACATGTGAAAGCAAAATGAGGCTTGCATTCTGCTGCCAGAAGAATGGAGAAAAATGCATTGGCAATGTCAATAGCGGCGTACCACTTTGCTGCCTTGGACTCAAGCTCATACTGGAGCTCTAATATGTCTGGCACGGCAGCTCTCAGTGGTGGAGTTACTTCATTCAATGTACGGTAGTCCACAGTCAATCTCCATTCTCCTTCAGATTTACGCACAGGCCAAATGGGGCTGTTGAAGGGTGAGTGGGTTTTGCTGACTAATTTTTGGCTCTCTAACTCTTGGATCATCTTATGGATGGGAATCACAGCATCTCGAGTTGTTCTATACTGTTGGCAATGCACTGTGGAAGTGGCAATTGGTACCTGTTGCTCTTCTCCCTTCAGAAGTCCTACTGCAGATGGATTTTCAGACAGGCCAGGTAAGGTGTTCAATTGCTGGATGCCCTCTGTCACTACAGCTGCTATCCTAAATGCCCACCTGAGTCCTTTTGGGTCTTTGAAATACCCACTTCTGAGGTAATCTATACTCAAAATACCTGGGGCCTCTGGGCCAGTCACATTAGGGTGTTTCTTTCATTCATTTCCAGTCAAGCTCACATCAGCTTCCACCAAAGTGAAATCCTGGGATCCCCCTGTCACACCAGCAATAGAAACAGATTCTGTCCCCACATGTCTTGATGGGATTAATGTGCACTGTGCACCAGTATCGACCAAAGCTTTATATTTTTGTGGTTTAGATGTGCCAGGCCAACGAATCCACACAGTCCAGAAAACACAGTTTTCCCTAGCTTCTACCTGGCTTGAGGCAGGGCCCCCCTAAGCCTATCCTTCTTCCCTTGGACATATATCTTGAAGGTTCCTTCAAGAGGATCGGACACGTCATCATCATCATACCTGGCAATTCGGCTACGGGCAACTGGAGCTGTTTTCCTTTTGGTGGAACTTCCTCTCTGAGCCTTTCCTTCCTTCAATTCACACACACATTGTGCCATAAAAGCTGTAGATTTTTCATTCCATCTCTTCATGTTTTTCCTGCACTCATGCAGGAAGAACCGCAGCTCAGCTCATAGGGTATACTTTCTCTATCTGAGGAACATTTGTGTTGGGTACCAGAACCTCTGATCTGTAATGCTGAGATTTGGAGAAGGTCTTTTTTAATCTCTTCCCTGAGTTTCTTATGATTCTCCTCTACCTTGTACTCTAATTTCTGCAGACGTGTTTCCACCGCTGCGATTCTGGCATGTGTTGGGCCGTGTACAGCATCTGCATATGGTTGGAGCTTCTTTGCCATATCAAGCACGGTCTCATTCCTGTCATCTCGCTTCATTATGGCTAAAAAAGAAGCATATTCTTGTGGCCTAAGTCGTACAAGTTTTTGCCACATCACAGACGTGCATGGTACCAAGTCTTGATTCCTAGTTGTTATCTCATCTGAGAAGATTATTTCTGGTACTGCCATTTCTTTTAGGTGTTGGATTTCTTGTTCTATGGTCTTCCACTGGGTTTGCTGCATATAGAGATCATCTGCACACAGGTATCTTTGTGCTGTTCTTTTCTAAGACCCTTGCCCAGAGGCTGTGAGGGTTAGCCCCCCTGATCATTTTTTGGTCGATGACAGGATCATGTGACAGGGATCCTAAATGCCTCGCCTGCAGCATCCCAAAGATGGACTAACCTGTTGCGTCGAGCCATTTGTCACGGCGAGGGAAACTTGGGCTCTCAATATGAGTGATCAGCAAGCTTCGTTTATTGATTAGAGCATCAGACTTTTATGCAGTAAAATAATAAGCTAATGCATATTCTGTAACTTAAGCAATCTATTGGTTATTCTGTACATGTCAGCTCCACCTTGTGTTTACATTCTTTAAAAATTACATTGTCTTTTTCTCATGCTGTGTTTACCCACCGTATCTCTGCTCAAGGATACAGTGGCCTTGCTACATCCATAGCTTCAGATTAGCTGAGTTCGGTACTTTCCAAACTCTTGATGCACCTGGAGTATGTCTATGTGACTCTTGTCAGGTAACTATTCCTCAACACTAACCAACTAATTATGGATTCATTAGATTGTCGGGTATAATCTTTCTGTAGGCCACGAAGGTCTTTCAGGGAAAATTATTCAATATTGGCTTCTGATCTTGCACATGTTTTTTTGACTCCTGATTTTATGTTAGGAAGCGTTGAGGGTCCTTCTCTTGCATCATCATCATCATCATCTATTGGTCAATCCGTCTTGTCTGTGTACTTTCCACTTCTAGTGCTAGTAGCAACAGCCATTGGTTGAGGCTTATTGCCAGGTTTAGCTGCTGGCTTCATAACTGGGGTGTTGGCTGCAGCCTGAGTGACTAGAATAGCTGGTGATTTATCTCCCTGCCCCCCTGCCTCTGTCTGCTGCCCTAGAGTATCTAGCAGTGTGCGATAAGCATATGCCAAGGCCCAGCTCACTGCAATGATCTTCTTCTCCTTAGGGTCATCATGGTACTTCTCTTTCAGGTATTTCCCCACCTCA
>NW_005055106.1:4467-6911 GCF_000277835.1 Geospiza fortis
ATTCTAGAAGTGATAAACTGACTGAATTGTTTCTGTACATTGTTAGTGGGAAAGAAAAGGTTGTAGAGGGGAGGAGAAGTGTTCTAAAGGTTTTATTCTGATTCTTATTATTCTTTCTTTTAGTTACTGTAAATAAACTTTTCTTTATACCCTTTTCAAGTTTTGAGCCTGCTTTGTCTTCCTCCTAATCCTATCTCACAACAGGAAATGAGTAAGTATATTCTAGTGGGTGCACTGGCATTTGGCCAGCATTAGACCCACCACACTTATCCCACACCACTTATTATGAAGAGTAAAGCAACACATCTAGTAAACAATAAATATTACTAAACAAAATTACTTAGGAATGCCTAAATGCTTTACCTTCACCCAGAGTCTGTCATAGCTGGACTTGGATAGCTTTCTTGGGAACCAGGCTTCCAAGTTTACCTCGAAAAGAGGGTTCAGCTTTTATAAGACCAAATTTACGAGTCAAAGTGACTTGATTTTATTTTTAGGACAAAACTACTTGGGATTTATGGCATACTTCCCTGCCAGCCAGATCCAAGGCTGGGCCAG
This sequence comes from Geospiza fortis, assembly GCF_000277835.1. Lineage (NCBI taxonomy): Eukaryota > Metazoa > Chordata > Aves > Passeriformes > Thraupidae > Geospiza > Geospiza fortis. The sequence continues at coordinate 5,026 of NW_005055106.1, forward strand.
AGCCAGGAACTTGACTGGAAGGATTTCCCTAAGACTATCCTAAAAACAAACTTTTATTAATATTTACTGAAAAAGTTTCTTAACATAACTCATGAATAATCAAAGGAACACACATAAGTAACGTCAAATAATATCTTTTAGCTGGATCCCTGTTTGTGCCAGGCATTGAGTATAAAGCTTAGTAAAAGTAAACACTTAAGAGACAAGGTCACATTTTGATTTGATTTACAATTTTTGTCATATGTTACTAATTTTTGCAAATGCATCATCAGTATACTTAATAACATCTTTCTTTGGAATCTGTAGTTGACACAATTCTGCACTAATTCTAAAAAGGCACCCTTTAATTTGGGAGAAAACCTCCAAAAGGGGGCCCCTCCAGAAAGCAAACCTACACGGTTCTTCTCTCTAACTGGTTCGGGAAGGATTCTTCAGAGAGAAGTGGAAAGAACCTGTTTATTTAACAGGCAAAGCACCCCCCAGCACACAAAATGAACAATACCGGATGAGAAAACTCTTTTACCGCTCTGAAAAAGATGACAAATTCAGAAAGTTTCTCTTGGGAGTGGTCACTCTGTTATTGGTCCATCCGGCACTGGGAATGGCTGCTGCACGTCACAAAGTGCAAACTCTTGGTGTTTCTCAGGTTCTAATTTGGAGCAGGTTCAAATGATTCTAAGAAAAGGGAAAGAAAAACAGTCCAGGGAAAATTTGGACTGCCTAGCTAAACTAATTAAGAAGCAAAAGCAAAAAGCAAGAACAAAGCAGGAGCAAGAGCAAGAGCAAAGCAAAAGCAAGAGCAAAAAGCAAGAGCATCACTATGTAGCGCCCTGTCTCTGTGTCCCGCCGACTGTGGGGGAGTGAGCAGGCTGATAACAAAACAAAACTGCTTTTTAGAGCCAGTCTTGAAGGCGCAGAACATAATATCTAGCATAAACAGAATAGATGACTGGGGATATAAGTGAGGCATAGTAAAAACCCCCAGAGTAAAAAAGGGGTGAAATGTGCCTTTCTGTGTAATGCCAAGGCCAAAGGGAAAAGCTGCTTCAGTAAAAGACAAGAAGATAAAGAGGAGACAGCGAAAATAGAGATAAAGGAGAGACAGAGACACTGCGGAACAGGGCAGGGACACAAGAAATGCCTTCTGATAAAGAAGAACTAACAGCAAAAGTCACTGCGAAATTTGTAAAAATGAATATGTATGAGCCTATTGTGAAATTGTATGCATATGCATTTGAAAGGGGGATAAAAGGAAGGACTGGAGTTCACAAAGGTGCGCATGCCCTTTTAAGGAGAGCAATCTCCGCATGCATCCAGCGCTGTAATAAACATACTGGCTGTTACAACTATCGTAAAAGTTGTGGAGTTTTTCTCCTTCTCCGCAAAACATAAGCATCATAACGTCACTCTAGGACACGCACCAATTCCAAAAAGGCACCCTTTGAAACCTTAAGCTTATTTTTAAGTGGGTAAATATTAAAACCAGTTAGCAGAATTAAACACCAGAATTCTCAGAAGTTATTTTTGCACATAGCCAAATGCTGCAAGATGATTTCACATTTAATGAAGCAGATTTTCATTGGAGTTGTATAGGTCATAATTAAATTTAGGTAGTTAATTTAAAGTTTACAGCAATATCAAAGAAGACTTGGCAATAAACACTGTAATATAAACTTCAGGACATACCCAGTAAACTTGTTGGTCTATTATGGCTCGCTCTACTGTTTCAAGAAGAGCTTTTGCCTTTGGAGTTAATTCTCTCTGAGAGGTTAACTCAGGGTCACCTTTGAGAATATTGAACAGGGCTGATAACTGTGGAGTGGTTAACTCTATATAGGGTCTTACCGAGTTTATGATACTCAAAAGTTTTTGTGTATATATATATA
>NW_005055106.1:7996-16317 GCF_000277835.1 Geospiza fortis
GGCATGGCAGGGGCACCCCTGGATGCCAAGGGCCGGCTCCCACTGCTGTGTGGGCACTCTAAGGGCTTTTGGTGTGGGGGGCACGGCCGCTGGGCAGACTATGCAGACACCTCCAGCGCCTGCGATGGGGGGTGCTCCAGCTCCGATATTGTGGCGCGCCGGCACTGCAGAGCTGGGGAGCCTGAACAATGGTCACTCCCCCTCTAGCTGCTTTTCCCGCATGCCTAGCATGGCTTCCCCTCTCCCACGGGCTGCCCCCTGCAGCGCGCAGGCTCCGCTATCTTGAGCAGGCAGCTCCTGCACCATGTGGTGTCAGTCATCTTAGGCGAGTGACTCCGGCGCCACGTGGTGTCTGCCGTCTTGGGGTTTTTCTCGTGCTCATGCCATGTGGTCTCCACCATTTTGAGCGACTGGCAAAGGTGACTTAGCAGCTGCTTTTGCATATTTCTGGGTGTTTATCAATTTTAAAGTGTCTTTTAATGTCCTCCAGGTAGTTAAAACAGTCATGGCAATTTTGTCACATCCAGAGGCAGAGTCAATGGTCTGTCAGCTGACTTGTTCCCAGATTTTAACATTAAAGGCAGCATCTGTGGTGATTTTTACACCTTGGCTCTTGAAAACATTAATAAAGTCTCTAGAACCTTTTTATCATGCTCAACCCCTCTTTTACTTAAGATCAAAGTCCAAATATTCACTATAGCTTTATCTTCTGCAGAATCTTTTACAGAAATTGTACCACCCATGTCCCAGCAGTAGCTCACCCCTTTTATGTCCTCTTCTAGACGATTACGGCTCCTCGACTGTCCGGCAGCTCTCTGTCTGGATTCCTTCACACAGCTCTGTCGGCTGCTTTTTCCTCACACAGCTCTGGCTATTTTCTTTGTAGCTCTGGCTGTTAGCAGCTCTCTGGCTGTTAGCTCTCCAGCTTTTTGTTTCACACAGCTCCCTGGCTGTATTTTCCTCACAGCTCTGGCTGTCACTAGTTTTGGCTGTATTTTCCTCTTTTCTTTTCTTGTGGCTTAGTTATTGTCCTTGCGCAGGGTCACCATATGTCACAGATGGTGGAGACGGAGAGAGGACACACATCGGGGTTTCATGCAGCAGAAAGAGAGAATAGTGGCTTACACAGCTCTATATACCCTATTAAAAAGACTTCATGTTTGAACCTGATTGGCTATGATTGGTTACCACCCAGCTCATTGACCAATAGCTGCCTGCTTAGGTTTTTGTCAGGGATTGGCTCTCTGTAGCCAAATCCCTCCTTCTTTCAGGCTTCATGGACCAGCTGTTTTGCTGTCATAACAGCTCTAAGAGGAGTGAAAACAAAATTTCTCATAAAGAAATGTTTGTGGCTTTATTAAAAGATGGTATGTCTCAGGAGAAAATTGATGGTGTTCCAACCCCATGAATTATGGCAGATTTATAAACAGAGAGGGTGGAATAAATGTAGTAAGAAAGTGCAAGATTCTGAGGCAAACAATCCAGGAACAACTAAGATTAGGGCACCCCTGTCGGACCCTCAACAGGATTTCACAGCTTCTCAAGGAGGGCCCCCAGTGAGTGGATCAGTTATTCCAGGGGAGAAGGTGGATTGGGAATCGTATTCTCATTTGTGTCCTTGTAAAGAGACTAGGGAAATAGTTCAGCGTAATAAACAAGACTGAAATAACTGCCAAGCTCCAGTGCGATGGAAGGACCAGTGACATCATGTGGAGCTTCAAATTTTTTTCAAAAACTGGTCCTTGTAAACAGTAAGAGCCTTAATTGACACTGGAGCAGAGGTCTCTTTAATGTATGTGAACGCCCAGAAATTTAAAGCACAATCTGTAATTATTACAGGTCTGAGAGGGTGTCCTGGTTTGAGACAAAATTTGGGAGGAAATTTGTTGGATCCCAGGACATTCCTCTGACTGCCCTGGAGGATTTGAGACCCTGGCAAGGGGCTCAGAGACCTTGGCACGGAGTCAAAGACACCTGTGCCTTCGATTTTAGCCCATGGAAAAAATTACCAACTTTGTAAACGTAGAATTTTTGGGATTTAGAATGGGAGTTCAAGAGGCAAGATGGAGGAATCTGGGCATGCCCTGTCCTTCTTCTTCTTGTCCTCCATCTTCTGCTGTGATGGTGACACTTTTTGATTGATTTAGAGACAGACTGTCTAACATAGGTGATAGGTATTGGAAAATTATTGTAAATAAAGTACATGTAGTTCGTAATATAAAAAACTAACACCACCCCAAGGGTGGTCAGTGTGCCGCAAACCGACCTACCAGACAGACCTCAGCAGGTCAGAGAAAGAATGGTATAGATAAGAAAAAATAAACAACCTTGAAAACCAGAGCCGAGGAATCTCTTCTTCTTCGGTCGCGGGGCTGGGAAAAAAAGACTTTTTAATACCTTGAGAGCCATTTCAACCACAGAAAACCCAAGAGAAACTTCCTGAAGAGATCTCGTCTAAAAAGCAGATTCCATCAGCTCCTCCCCCAACCAGTTTGGGAAAAAAATCTCCTTGGAGAAAAGCGGAAAAAACGGTTTATTTCACAAGCAAAGTACTCACAAACATGAAAAAAAAAATGAATAATATTAAACCATAAAACCTCTCATTGTTCTGAAGAGCTGGCAAATTCAGAGTCCTTCTGTGGTTCCGAGAGAGTCCTCTGTGTGTGTGTTTCAGCCTTGCTTGGTCTCTCTCAGTCCCTCCAGTGCTGGAATGCAGCATCCTGGGCCCAGTGGGCCACAAGCATGAGCTCCCGGTGTTTTTCTGGGTGTTTGGTCCCAAGTAGAGCTGAACAGCTTCAAGAAAAAGAAGCCACAGTCTTGGAAAGACTTTTCTTGCCTTAGCTAATGAGGAAAACCAGCAAGAGAGAAAAAAAATGAAAACTCCCCATGTGCCTCTCTCTGAAGCCAAGAACGTGGAGAGCACTGAGCTCTTGTCTCTGTTTTGAATAAAAGCCATGAAAAATTCCACTGCTCCCCCCACCCCCCCTCTCTCTCTGAGCTTAGCTTAAAGCTACAGGATGCATTTCTGAGCAAAAAACAGACAATGGGGATACACAGCATCATAAAGTCACCCCAGGACAGAGGGAAACAAATTGAAGCTGTACAAACTAATAGAAATGAAGATAGGAAACCTCCCACAATGATCTTACTCAGTAATGATTGTCACTGTCCCTGAATATATAGTAGGAATAGATATTTTAAAGGGATTAAACCTGAATCTTCTGGATGGTCAGTACCAATTTGGAATAAAACATCATATTAGTGCCTGGACAACTATAGAAGGAAAAGTAAAAATGCCTTCTGTTCAGATTCCCATTGCAACCAAATTATTGACTGTGAAACAATAACGGATTCTAGGAAGGCATGAAGAAATATCAAAAACAATTAAAGATTTGTTGGCTACGGTGTCACAATCCGCTAGTACAAGCGAAGGGAATCGTGATGGTTTGTTAACTAATCTCAGAGTGCAAAAACAACACAAAGGGGATTTCAGTATTAATCAAAACAAATGCACCTTTTATTGAATGACCACAACAAATGCGATAGAGGGATTAGGAAAAAAAGAAGGAAAAAGGATAGATAAAAGGAGAGAGAGAAAGAGAGAGAGGGGCTATAGCTACCAAATGTAGAGATGAAATCCTCATGATCCAGGTCGATGGAAATTCGTCTTTTCATGTCAGGGAGAATCTCAAAGTCCTGGTTAACTCAGGAGTCTATTATAGTCCTTTGCCGAGGGGGGAACAGGTCTTGAAATCGCTGAGGGGGAACAGGTATTGAAAAGGGGTACAGACAGTCCATATTCTCAGTAGTGAGTGAGACCCATTTTTTTCCTTGGTCCAGGGAACACACCTGGGAAAAACATCTTGCTTCTATCAGGCCAGCCCCCCCCCCCTGCCCCGTGTTAGAATTACAGGAGTCTCAGTCCTTGGGAGGGGGCTTCAATCTCCATCTGTCATGGTGGTAGTGAAGCAGATGAAGGGTTTTCCATGGGGGACCACCAAAGTTACCCCTGAAAGTTCATTTGGCCGAGAGGTGGGGAAATTCATGGGCCATTGTGTCGTGAAGCAGGTGCAAGCACATAGGGTGAGTCGCTCCTTGGCAGGCCCTGCTAGAAGCAGTAAACCATGGCGGCACTGTAGACACAGCTGCGAACAATCACTTGGTGAGCATCCACCTCAACCAGACCAGAACTCCGATTAGGGTCTTCAGTGGTCCTGGTCTCTGTTCTTGAGACGGTCGTGAGGCACAAATGAGGGACTTCAGACTGTCTCTTACACCACCCTGTGGCTCACGACTGTCGTAAGGAGATCTTCATCAGCAGGGTTTCATAGTGTCATTGTGAAGTCTTCAGGACTTGTCACGTTGGTAGCATATCCCAGAAAACAGAGACAGTATGTAGAGAGAGAGAAAAGAAGAAGGAAAAGAAAAAGAAAGAGAAAATAAGCAATAAACTAATATAATTAATATTAATTTTTTCAAATGATCAAAACAAATCATAAATAATCAAAGACAACAAAGCAATAAACAAATGCAATCAGTATTAATTTAAAATAATTTTTTCAAAACAATTCACTACAAATCAAAAATTATTTTCACAAAATCACAAAAGAATATTAAAAATTATTTCAAAACACATACTCTAATTTATAATCGCCTTGTGTCAACAGTCTTGGGGATGTCCACAGTGAAGAGGACATCAGCCAAGTTGTGTGCATTAATTATAGATGTCAATCTTGTTAACTGTTTCATCATTCTCCAATTCATAATGAATAAGATTGCTGATAGAATAAAACCAATCAAAACTAGAATCAAAAGGATAATGATGGGATGACACATATTGTTCAGGACACTTGTGGCAGTTGGTGACCACCCAAAAAGAGTATCCCACCACCTGTGCTCGGCATCTTTCTTTACTCTTTCCATGACACGGTGTATTTGTCTCACATTGTGATGAACAGTTAGCAGGGTTTTCTGTCCGCTTTTCTTGATCTTTTCCAAAATTTCGATTAAGTCCTGATGGAGCAACAATTGCCTTATGAAAGTGAGGTTCATCCCAATGAGAGTAGGCATCAGTTTGTGAATCAGTGTGTAGTTGGATTGTAAAAGGTAATGAGAGGTAACTGGAGCTTCATAAGAAAAATCACATCCTGCAATTTTGGTAAAGTTACAAGCACAAAAATTTGAATGATTTTTAGTATCTACTACTACATTTTCTACTAATACAATATCACAAGCAGTTCTAAAGCATGCACACCCATTGCCTATGTATATAAGGACTGTTTCAGAAGTCTTGTTAGGATGAATTTCAAAATTACAGATATTTTGCTCTGTGTCCAAACAAATGTCTTCAGCTATGATTGCATTGCTTTCACAGATAAACCCTTGTTGTTCTCGGACAATACAAGATTCCAAATTGACAGTTTGCCATTTGTCACCAATTTGACTAGTCCATTCCCTATGCTCAGAAGGATAGAGAATAGCTCCGTCATGATTCAGCCCTCATGCAATAACAGGAAAAATCAAATGCACTGAGGCATTACGTATGGTTAAAACAAAAGCTGTGGCTGTATTTGAAATGGGGTCATAAGTAAAAGTCACCAAGTTCCACCAGGATTGGAATTCTCTTTCAAAATCAGTGGCACTGTCCCAAATTATTTTCCGAATTTCAGTAGGAAAAGTGCCTTCTTCACCTTCTTTTGTAATTGAGGCAGCAACTGATGAAATAGAGATTTTTGGAGTTCACTTGAAATAGCAATATGAATTAAGCATTTAAAGTTTAGCCTGTAGAACTATGTGTTGAATTTTAACCTTTTTACTTAAGAAACCTCTGCCACGGTACAAAAGCCATAGGAAAACGCAAATTTCTGAAGCTTCTTGCATAAAGAACAATCGCAGAGAAGACCAAGGGATGCAAAGAACCCAGATAAAGGGATTCCTCCGTCTCCAAGCTAATCAAGGCCGACAGATGTACTCAGATAAGCACCAAGGGACCAAAAGTGCATGCACAAAGAAGAAAAGTTCAAAAGTTCAGTCATGAGGAAGACCACAATCTTCAGCCTCAGAGACCACCAGAGACCCCCGTGCGACCACCACAGCAAACAATGCATGCCCAGAAGGGCGTGGATCTGATTACCATGCGAGGCGAGAACAGGCGGGGCCGGGGGGTGAACATGCATGGAAAAGTTGTGCAATGTATTGCATATGGAATACCTTTGTGAATAAAGATGTGGGTCAGACTGAGGCTTGAGGCACCAGTTTTCATGAGAGCTATCTCGCTTGTGCCGGGCGCTGACATACATACCCACTTCATAACTATATCTGGTTGTGTAGTTTATTTATTCCACGTATCGCTTCACTGAATGCATCTGTAATTGTGCCTGGATACACCTGAGGGCCAAAGAAATGTTGTTTTGTGTAGCACCGAGTGACAATTACCAATTTATGATCATTTACATTTACCTTCTCCCAATTTGGTGAAATGCTTGATAGCAGCCACTGGTGTGTTCCTAAAGCTGACAAGGATGACTTCAGTGGTTGCTGTAATTTGGCCAAATCTTTAGTCGTGGCTGCCAATTTATTCATTAATACTTCTGAGTCAATACTATTTAGAATTCCCAATCCTGTTCCCACAACACCGGTCATGTCTCTTGGTGTCCATTTTTTGAAAGAGCTTCGTTTCTGGAGCCAGGTGGTCCAACCCTCAAAAGAGGTCTGCAAGTACGGAGAGCAAGCTGGCTGAATGTCTGAGACATTGTTTTGCATTAACAATTTGACTTGTTTGAGAGACCATGCCAGATTGAACAATATTTGTTGTTGACCAGTTTTCCTGATTATATAAGGTCCAATTTCGAAAATTCTTGGAATGAGTATGGCCACTGGTTGGGCTGGAGTGGCAATAGTAGAAAATTGGGCTTTAGCATTTATTATAAATTTAAAAGATAGGCCTTTAGTATTCTTGGACCAGAGACAAACTACTTCTGCAGTGTGAGTTAATGTAAAACTGTGCCAACAGTCTTGTATGCTTGGGTGCGTACAGACTTGTTCGCGTTTGTCTGCCTGATCTGTGGAAACACTAATTGCAATTGCTTTGCTATAGGTACTTCCATTAACCATTTGACATCCTATGCTAATTTCTTCTCCCACTACTCCTTGAAGCTGCCAGGTTTTCTGTTTCTCCCATTCTTGTCTAGTGTACAACTTGTTTTCATGTATTACTACTGTTGATAAGTTCAAACCTTTAACATTTCCCATGGATCCGGTAAATTGCACAAAAGCCTGAGACCAAGGCCATTCGGTAAAGGGGCTTTCGGTCTCTTCTGCTAATTGGGGTGTAGCTGTTGTGTTTAATGTAAGATTCATAGTTACACTTTCTTTCTGCTGGGGTGTTATCACTGTGCTCAGTGTAAGCTTTGCAGTGTCTGCCCATTGAGGTGTAACTACTGTACTTAATGTGGGCTTTGTGTTTTCTGTCCATTGAGGTGTAACTACTGCACTCAGTGTGGGCCTCATACTCTCAGTCCCTCCTAACCACGGGGATGTAATTATGGTGCTCAGTGTGGGTTTTGGTATAGTGTTTATCTTAAATTTATAAACCAAGCCTCTTAGTCCTAATGGGTCAGCCATGACATTTTGCCAGAGACACGTCACATAAGTCGGTTTAGCTAAAGTAAAATTGTGCCAGCAATCAAATGGTTCATCTTTACAATCCTTTATAATTGCAACATTGTTAGTTTTGGGACTTAGAGTGTAATTACCAACATACTCCTGGCAGCAACACAGAGTGAGGGGATTTGTTAGTTTGGTGCACCCCCATTTCTTAGTGGGGCACAGTCTCGCTGAAGGGATATCCAGATAATTTTTTCCACTTGCTTCCATAAAATTTCTGGCAACTATGATGGAGGTGGCTTTCTCATGGAGGGTTCCTTCCACCTTTCTGCATGCTACCACAATTGACTCACCAATTGTTCCAGTTAGGGTTCTGATCCAGTTGTTTTGGTCCCATCCCCACTCACTTGGACGATATACCTCGGAGTCATGCAGCACTATGGTCGCCAGGTTTGGGTGTCGACCCTTGGGATATGATCCTAGAACATTAGTGTGATGGATGGTGGCTTCAGACCACAACCACTCAGCAGGACTCTGTCCATGGAGTTGTGGTAGGATGCAGAAAAGTATCACCAGCGTTATCATGGTTCATATGATTCTCATGTCCCTCAGGGTTCTTCTGTAGAAGCAAAAACAACAGAAATACTGCCACTGAGAGGCAGAAAGGAGTTAAAATGATGGGATTATCCAGCTTGTATTTATCTGCTGCTCTTTCC
>NW_005055106.1:16498-23111 GCF_000277835.1 Geospiza fortis
CCTAGAGCATCAGAGGCCACCCATGCATATTTATTCAGAGGAGTTTTCAGCACTGGAGGTACTTCCTCTACAGTAGGGAGGTCCACCAGAACAGGTTGTCCAGGGTAATGTGATGGATTTTTTGAATCGTTCAGGTCCCTCAGTGAGGGGATGATGCTTGGAGGTGTCGGGTAAAAGGCAGTGATTTTGGGACATCCATTCACCCTCCATCTACTGTTCACTCCTTGAACAGCTTCCCATAACCAACTGTCCCAATTTCCCTCCTGTGGTTTTAGGAGTCCTTTCTACGATCCTGTTAGCTTGAGGGTAGTAAGGGGTGTGAAAAGTCCACTTAATTCCTTCACCTTTTGCCCAATCCTGTTACAACTCTAGCAGTGAAGTGGGACCCATTGTCAGATTGAATTTCCTGTGGCTTTGGGAAAGTTCCAAACCACCCCTGCAAAGCTTTAACTGTATTATCACCTTTAGCTCTTTTAAAAGCATCAGCTTGAACCAACCCAGATACAATTTCTACTCCTACTAGCACAAAGTGTTTGCCTCCTGACTTAAAGGGGACCATATAGTCTACCTGCCATGCGTCCCATAAGCCTTTACCCTTTCTTAAATGCAGAGGGTCATCTTCTAAAAGATGTCTTTCCAGTTGCCTGCGATATTGCTCGCAGGCTGATATGCATGTTTTACACATTTCCCTGATAACAGGCCAACCCCAAGCATGAGTTTCCTTGTACAAATCTTTCGCACCCGTGTGCTGCCTTTTTACATGCAGTCATTCTAATAGTTGATCCCAGTCCTCAGTAATTAGTTCCTTTTTCAAGGGGCTGAGCCTTGCTAGCTCATCAGCTCTATTATTCCACTCTCCTGCTGGATTTCCATCTGTTTGGTGAGAAGCTATCCAACCAACAGCAAAATTTCTTGCCACTTCTCCTTTTGCCACATGGGGATTCTGTTAACTTCCCAGTCATTTTGCTGCCAAAAAGGAAGCCACTCAGTACAACCTTTGTACACTGCATAAGAGTCGGTGTAAATGCAGACAAGAGAAGTGTTCTGAGCCTCACATTGTAAGACGCTCCAAACAGCAATGAGTTCTCCAACCTGAGCACTGCCCTCCCCTTCCATAATGATTCTTTCACCAGATGAAATGTGTAAGGCAACTGCTCTATATCTCCATACCTTCCCTTCCCATTTCGCGGAGGCATCTGTGAACCAAGAATTTGCTGCTAGTTTGGGGGAGAAAGGAGAGGCAACCTTGAGTACAGAAGCAGGTTTATCTTGGGTGCTAGCCAGGCTCTCAGTGTCTTGGATTGCTAATTTTTTAGCAGCACCTTCTGTTATTGAGAATATATTACAGTAGTATTCAATCTGAGTGTACCACTTTCTAACTGAGGCTCTCTGGGCTACCCTGTCAGGCGGGGGGGGTCCCATTAGTGACAGCTTTGAAAACTTTGAAAGGACCTCTTAACACAATAGGCTATTGTCGTGCAATTTTTTTCCACTTCTATGAGAGCTAAGCTAACCACAAACAATCCCTTCTCCCAGATAGTGAATCTTTTCTCACCATCTTTGAAACCACGGGAATAAAAACCAACAGGCCTTGTCAGACCCTTGGGACTCCGCTGCCAGATGTGTACTGATAGCCCTGAGGAGGCAAACCCCCATTCCACCTGAAAGGGATCTGTGGGATGGATAGGGCCTAGTGCTTGGTGAGCTGTTGCCTCAAAAATCAGTAATTGCAATGCTTCTTCCTGAGAAGGAGTCCAATCCCATTTTACCCCTTTCCTCAGCAAGTCATAAAGGGGCCTAGCAATTACTGAAAAATCTGGGATGTGTTTCCTCCAGAATACTAATAGTCCTAGAGCTTGCTGGAGGTCTTTCCTGGATTCAGGCATTTTAATCTGATCTAGAGAGGTTAGGGTATTGGGTGGAATACACGTCATACCTCCTTTCCACCAAATTCCCAAAAACTTCATTTCCTGAGAAGGCTTCTGAATTTTTTCTGGGGGAATCTGCAAATCAAGGCTTTCTAAGTGAGATTGTTTTCTGCTGATGTTCCCCCACTACCTCTATTTCCTCTCCCCCCACCAAAATGTCATCAATGTATTGATAAACAGCTAGAGTGTGAGGTTTCGGTATTTTTTCTAATTCCTGTGCTAAAGCATGGTGGGCTAGAATTGGGGAGTGTTTGTAGCCTTGGGGAAGCCTGGTAAATGTATATTGTTGACCTTCCCATGTGAAGGCAAAACGGTCCATATCTTCTGGCTGTATAGGTATCATAAGGAACATGTCTTTGACATCTATAATTGCCATGATTGAGTGAGCTTTTTCTTGAATCGATGTTATTAATTCAGCTAAGTTTGGGACTGCTGCTGTGAGAGGGTCTGTGTTGGCATTAAGTCTGAGAAAATCTACTGTCAGCCTCCACTTGCCATTCGGCTTTCTAATGGGCCACACTGGCGAGTTAAAAGGAGAATGTGTGTGAATTATAACCCCTTGGTTTTGCAAATCCTGTATAACTGGTTTGATGCCCTCCCTGGCACCAGAAGGTAGAGGGTATTGTTTTATGTTGGCTGTTTTACTATACGACAGGTAGGGTGCAGTCTGAAGCAGCCTAATGTTAAGTGGCGGAGTGCCAAAAGACCACAGAAATCGCTCAGAGTCTTCCCACTGCCTCCCAGCAAGGACATCCATCCCTAATAAATTATTTGGAATGTCCCCGATTACCATTTTGACAACTAATTGATTTTCATCTCCAGGGAGCATGAGTTTGACTAGGGCCACATTCATAGATTCTGTAGTTCCCAGAGCATTAAGAACACAGCATTGTCTTTTAGATGGAACAATTCCACACTTTTGGGTGTCCTTTCTAGTTAGTGCAGAAATTTGAGCCCTAGTATCGATTAAAAACGTAACTAGAACTTTTTTGGGGCCCATGATAGCTGTGATTATTATATCTCCAGATTTATTTTTAGTGAGCATTCTTAAATAAACCCATGCTCTACCTCTTCGCTCACTTGTAAGCGGCAGAGATATTAGTTTCCCGAAGACTCTGTTGGTTTTGGTTCACTGTCTGTGTTCTGGGGGAGGGGCTGGGGGACTGTTGTGTTACTTAGGTTTTGAGAGAGGAGTTGTGAGAGGGCTAATTTTGGCTCACCACCAGTGTTTTGTGAGAGAGACGGGGTGAGGGTTCCGCTGCCCAGATTATGAGAGAGAAGCTGGGATAGAGTTAATTTTGGCTCATTGCCTATGTTTTGTGGGAGAGACTGGGAGGGAGTTAGTGTGTTGGAGATGTGTGTTGGTTCCTGAGAAGGGAGGGGTGCACTGGGTTGAGTTGATGGATTCGGTTTTTGATAGTGCCAGTTATTTATTATTTTCTGCAATTTATCAAGGGGCAAACCATCCATCATGTCTTTGGGGACTCCCTTTTTAATTCCCAACAACCACCAATGGTGGCGGTTAGAGATCTGTTTTCCCTTCTCTACATTTTCAGTGTGAGGAGTCCCAATAAACCAAACACCTTTTGTTTTTTCTGATTTCTCCTCCGGGGTTTTTACAGGTCCATATTGTCTACATTAATAAATCAGATCTACTGCAACTTCACCCCACGTCCAGACTTTACGACTGCTGACAGGTGAATCAGACTGAGAAGCTGCGGACTGTGAGGGGGAGGAGTATGAAGTGAAGCCAGGATCAGTAGATCCAGTTTGGTCAGTGGAGTTACTGAGAAATCTATATAGTCTTTCTACAGGACTTAGAGCCATTATGGTTTTCTGTAGAGTGATTGCTGTAGGTTTAAGTGTTTCTGGAAGCTCACGAATTAAAGGGGTCATAAGTTTTGGAGTCACAGGTAATTGCATCAGAGATTCAAAGCCAGGAATTAATTTCTTTTCGTGAATCATTTACAGGCAGGCAGCTTTGTGCACACTTTCTAAAAGCTGGTCAGTGGTACTGACAATTGCCAGGGGGTCACCCCTTTCTAAAGGATTAATTCCTCTGGTCCAAAAAGCCGCGCATTGTATCAGGGACCATGCGTCACGCTTATCTCCTGTTGTTAAGAAGACACCATGTCCCCAGTACCCACTGGCTTCTTGTTCAGTTAATTTAATTTGATGTCGACCAGTGAAGGACACTCAGAAGATATATTCTGTCTCCGATTCTTGTGGGAGGCGCCCGAATTCTTTTTTCAGCTTAGCTAATTCGGTAGCACTGAATGGTATTTGTTTAGTTGTGATATGTGGGTCAAGATCCTCATCATTAATATAGTTATATTCTGTTTTAACTAAGGGTCTTAAACGAGGACAGCAGTATTCCCCACAATTTTTTACTGCCTCAAGTTCCTTATGGGGATAGATCTGTGTAATGTGAGGAGTGTCCTTTTCTTCTGCCTCTGTAGAGGAGTCAGCACTATGTGTATTTTTAACACCTTCCTCTCTAAAAGCAGGTATAGATTTCATTTCTATCTTCATTTGTTTTTGCAAAATTTCAACTAGGTTTTGAAGGGAGTCTATTATTGCTATTTCTTCATTTCTTCACTTAAAGGAGTTTCTACGGCTGCTGTAAGACAGGCTCCCAAAACTGAGCAGAGGATGGTTTTATTTTTGCCCAGTTTGAATTTTGTTTCATGTTGCAAGAACATATTCTATCAATAACATTTTCTAAATTAAACCAGTTGTTCTCTGCCCAAACCTCTTTACTGGGGGATGACTTTGCATTGTATTTAGCAAGCAGAGCATAAAATTCAGCTTTTACCTTTGCACTGAGGTTTTCACTCATCTCGTGAAGGGACTAGAACCATGACAGGGAAGTATAGACTCAAGTTATGCAATCACACAGCCCTTTTGCTGTGTTTTCCCTTCACTAACTTTCCCTGGGTGGGTGAAGAGACAAAAATCTGCCTGGGAGGCCCTGTTTAATTACTCCAAAAGTGTCCCTTCCCAGACAGTCTAGACACACACACACTAAAACATTTGTTTTTTGGGTTTTTTTTTTTTTTTTGTGAGGGGACTAAAAAATACAACAGGGAAATACTGATTTAAGTTACAGAACCACACAGCTCTTGCTGTGTTTCCCCTCACTTACCTGGGTAGGTGAAGGGCCTAATCTGCCTGGGAGGCCCTTGCTTAATTTCTTCAAATTGCCTCTTCCTTCCCAAACAGTCCAGACACACACAAACACAACAGAAACAGTTTCCCCTTTTGCACTGAGATATCTTTTGTGAAATTCTGAAGACAGAACCCTCAACAAAGTATGAGGATGCTTTTCACCTAGCTGTGTGCAGTTTGCGGGAAATTTGAACCACACCCCTTGTGGAGTGAAATGTTCTTCCACCTGTTACAGACTACACACAAGCCTGCAAACCCCTCTGTCTATCAGAATCCTGTCCGTGACGCCAATTTAATGTCACGATCCATTCTACGAATGGGATTCGTGATGGTTCATTAACTGATCTCAGAGTGCAAAAAACCAACACAGAAAGGGGATTGCAGTAAGAATCAAAAAAGAATGCACCTTTATTGGAATGACCACAGCAAATGCATTAGGGGGATTGGGGAAAAGGAAAGAATAGGGAAAAGAGAGGGAGGAAGCGAAGGAAGGTATATAGCTACCAAACGTAGAAAGACGAAGTCCTTCGAAGTCCAGTCAACGGAGTTTGCCTGGTCACGTCAGGGGAGATCTCAAAGGACACTGGTCAACTCAAGGTTCTTTATAGTCCTTTTTTGGTGGGGGAGGACACAGGTCTTGAAATCATTGAGGAGAATCAGATGCAATAAAGAATAGTCTATTGAAATTGCTGAGGAGAAAGAAGGGTACAAACAGTCCATATTCTCAGCAGTAGGCGAGAACCATTGTCTTCTTGGTCCAATGGTCACACCTGCAGGCAAACATCTCTCTTTAGTCAGGTCAGCACCCCACACACCTCCGCCGGGTTAGGGGTTTCAGTCTCAGTCCTTGGGAAGAGGGGGAGCTTCTCCATTTAGGGGTTTCATGTCTCAGTCCTTGAGGGAAAGGCTTCTCCCATCTCTGTCTGTCACAGTGGTTGTAAAGCAGATGGAGGGTCTTCCGTGGGCACCACCAAAGGTTACCCTTGAAAAGTCCAGCCAAGCCAAGAGGTGGGAAAATTCCAGGGCTATTGTTGCGAAAGCAGGTGCAAACATGGAGGGCACAGTGCCCCTTCTTCTTCCACCAGGCTCAGTGTTCCATAGCAGCAAACACACCTGCAAACAATAGCTTGGCAAGCCAGAACTCTGCTCAGGCCTCAGAATCATTTCGCGTTCATCCACCACTGGCAAGCCAGAATTCCAATCAGGGTCCCCAGGGTCCCAATGTCTGTCCTTGAGACAGTCATGAGGCAAAATGAGAGGAACCCACAGACGCCTCCGATGCCCTCCTTGGGGAGGAATACTTCCACTCCAAACAGGAGGATCAGGACTATTTTGGACAGAGAGCTCTTGTATTCTGGCCTTAGTCTGTGATTTATACAAAGAGGAGGAGGAGTTACAACTTCCATCAGTGCCATATCAAATATCCTGTTTGACTTACCCAAATACCAGACATGCTAGCTGGGTTAAAAGTAAATGTTTAAATTGTGAGAAGAATTGGTATTGTAGTTCAAACAATC
>NW_005055107.1:0-1058 GCF_000277835.1 Geospiza fortis
TATGGACCAGTATGGACCAGTACGGATTGGTATGGACCGCTATAAACCAGTATGGACCAGTACGGACTGGTACAGACCAGTATAAACCCATACAGACCAGTACGGACTGATATAAACCAGTATAAACCAGTATGGACCAGTACTGACCAGTATGGACAGATACAGGCCAGTATGGACCACTATGGACCAGTATAAACCAGTACGGATCAGCACAGACCGGTATGGACCAGTACAGACCAGTATGAACCAGTATAGACTGGTACAGACCAGTATAACCAGTACAAACCAGTATAACCATCGCAGAATCTCCTCCCCCCAGTATAACCCAGTCCCTCCCAGTATAACCAGCACCAGGATCTCGTCCCAGTATAAACCAGTATAACCAGTATTCCCAGTACCAGGATCTCCTCGCCGCAGCCGTATTTCTGCTCCATCTCCTGGCCCAGCTCCGCCAGTACAGACCAGTATAACCCAGTATAACCCAGTCAATCCCAGTATAACCCATTCCAGTATAACCCAGTATAACCAGTATAACCCATCCCAGTATAACCAGTATAAACCAGTACCAGGATCTCCTCGCCGCAGCCGTATTTCTGCTCCATCTCTCGGCCCAGCTCCGCCAGTACAGACCAGTATAACCCAGTATAACCCAGTCAATCCCAGTATAACCAGTACCAGGATCTCACCCCAGCCCCTCCCAGTATAAACCAGTATAACCAGTATAACCAGTACCAGGATCTCCTCGCCGCAGTCGTATTTCTGCTCGATCTCCCGGCCCAGCTCCCCCTCCGGCAGCCGCAGATCCTCCCGCACCTCCCCGCTGTCCTGGAGCAGCGACAGGTACCCGTCCTGGATCCCGATGAGCTACAGGTGAGATACAGGTGTGATACAGGTGTGATACAGGTATGGACAGGTAACACACACAGGTACCTGTCCTGGATCCCGATGAGCTACAGGTGAGACACGGGTGTGATACAGGTGAGATACAGGTGAGAGACAGGTGTGATACAGGTGAGACACGGGTGTGATACAGGTGTGATACAGGTGAGATACAGGTG
>NW_005055107.1:1707-2738 GCF_000277835.1 Geospiza fortis
CCAGGTGTGTCCAGGTGTGTCCCAGGTGTGTTACCTGTCCCAGGTGTGTCTCTCACCTGGAAGCCGTTCCGTTTGATGTTGGGCACGTCCATGTTGTGGGTGGACAGACAGATGGACAGGTGTGTCCCAGGTGTATCCCCAGGTGTGTCCAGGTGTGTCCCAGGTGTGCACAGATGTGTACAGGTGTATCCCAGGTGTGTCACAGATGTGTACAGGTGTATCCCCAGGTGTGTCCAGGTGTGTCCAGGTGTGTCCCAGGTGTGTTACCTGTCCCAGGTGTGTCTCTCACCTGGAAGTCGTTCCGTTTGATGTTGGGCACGTCCATGTTGTGGGTGGACGGACAGATGTCCTCGTACTTCTTGCCCGTGAAGATGTCGATGCCCACCAGGTGCACCTGGGGGGAACTGGGGTTACTGGTTTATACTGGGAGGGAAACTGGGATGGACTGGGAGCACTGGGAAGGGAACTGGGGTTACTGGGAGGGACTGGGGGGGAGGGAACAATTTTGGGGATTTTTTGGGGATTTTTGGGGCATTTTTGGGCCAATCAGAGCCCAGGGCAGGCTCTGTGTGACCACAACCCCTCTGCGCTAACCCGACTCAGGAATTTGGGATTTCCTCGGGAATTTTGGGATTTTCCTGGGAACTCCAGAATTTCCCTGCCATTTTAGCTACCTTGGCATTCCCAAATTCACAATTTTGGGATTTTTGGGACGTTTTTTGGGGACATTTTTGGGTGATCAGAACCCAATGAGTCACTTCAACCCCGCTGCGCTGACTCGGCTCAGGAATTTGGGATTTTCTCGGGAATTTTGGGATTTTCCTGGGAACTCCAGAATTTCCCTGCCATTTTAGCTACCTTGGCATTCCCAAATTCACAATTTTGGGATTTTTCTGAGATTTTTGGGCTGGTTTTGGGGAATCAGAGCCCCAAAACGGCTCCAAAAACATCTCCAGGAACCGGAATACCTCTGCGCTAACTCGGCTCAGGAATTTGGGATTTCCTCGGGAATTTCTCCCTCCCCAGCAGGA
>NW_005055107.1:2756-3137 GCF_000277835.1 Geospiza fortis
AGCAGGAATTCTGGGGTTCCCCAGAGTTTTTCCCACCTTGGCAATCCCAAATCCCCAATTTTGGGATTTTTGGGACATTTTTTGGGGCATTTTTGGGTGCTCAGAGCCCCAGAATGGCTCCAACAACCTCTCCAGGAACCAGGATCACTTGGTGCGAACTCAGCTCAAGATTTTGGGATTTTCTCAGGAATTTTGGGATTTTCCTGGGAATTCCAGAATTTCCTCAGGATTGTGGCTGCCTTGGCATGCCCTAATTCACAATTTTGGGGTTGTTGGGGCATTTTTGGGGTGTTTAGAACCCAAAAAAAGCTCCGAGAGACCCCTTGACCACTTGGGGCTGACTCGGCTCAGGAATTTGGGATTTCCTCCGGGATTTCTCCC
>NW_005055107.1:3193-3759 GCF_000277835.1 Geospiza fortis
GGAATTTCGGGATTTCCCAGGGTTTTGTCCACCTTGGCAATCCCAAATCCCCAATTTTGGAATTTTTGGGACATTTTTGGGGCATTTTTGGGTGATCAGAGCCCCAAAACGGCTCCAAGAAGCTCTGCAGGAACCGGAATCCCTCTGTGCTAACCCGGCTCAGGAATTTGGGATTTCCTCGGGGATTTCACCATTCCCAGCATGAATTTCGGGATTTCCCAGGGTTTTGTCTAGCTTGGTATTCCCAAATCCCCAATTTTGGGATTTTTGGGTCATTTTTTGGGTCATTTTTGGGTGATCAGAACCCAGAAAATGCTCCAACAACCTCTCCAGGAACCGGAACCCCTCTGCGCTAACCCGGCTCAGGAGCCTGGGATTTCCTCGGGGATTTCTCCCTCCCCACCTGGAATTTCGGGATTTTCCAGGATTTTGGCTACCTTGGCAATCCCAAATCCCCAATTTTAGGATTTTTCTGAGATTTTTGGGCTGGTTTTGGGGTGATCAGAGCCCCAGAACGGCTCCAAAAACGTCTCCAGGAACCGGAATACCTCTGCGCTAACCCGGCT
>NW_005055107.1:3798-4636 GCF_000277835.1 Geospiza fortis
GGGGGGGGAAGTGAAATTTGGGGGGTTGGGGAGAAGCAGGAAAAATTTGGGGCTCGGGGGAGGTCGGATGAGCCCAAAAATTTGGGATTAAAGGAGATGAAAAAGGAGCTGGGAAACTCAAAAAAAGAGAGGTCAGGGGGTGGAAATCCCAAAATTTGAGGAGTCAGAAAATGAGGAACCCCAAAGTTTGGGGGGTCAGGAAGGGGGGAAAGTGAAATTTGGGGGGTCGGGGAGAAGCAGGAAAAATTTGGGGGTCAGGGAGGGTTGGGGGAGCCCAAAAATCAGAAGGAAAGTGAGAAAATAAAGCCCAAAAAGGAGGTGGAGACCCTAAAAAAAGGGGTTCAAGGGGTGGGGAACCCCAAAATTTGGGGGGTCAGAGGGTGGGGAAAGTGAAATTTGGGGGGTCAGGAAGAAGGAGGAAAAATTTGGGAATCAGGGAGGGTTGGATGAGCCCAAAAATTCAGGATAAAGTGGGAAAAAGAAACCCAAAATTGGCTTCCCAAAAAATGGGTGAAAGCCCCAAAAAAAGGGGTTCAAGGGGTGGGGAACCCCAAAATTTGGGGGGTCAGGAAATGGGGAAAGTGAAATTTGGGGGGTCAGGGGGAAGCACGAAAAATTTGGGGGTCGGGGCACCCCAAAAATTTGGGGTAAAGTGGGAAGGGGAAGCTCAAAAAGGGAGGGGGGACCCCCCAAAAAAGGGGCCCCGAAATGGGAAAAGGGAACCCCCAAAAATGGGGAACCCCAAAAAGGGATCGGGGAACCCCAAGGAAGGAGAATTGAGAGCCAAAAATGGGGGAGGGACCCCCAAAATCCGGGGGGGGGGAGGGGAGGTGTCACG